>NC_055960.1:12801283-12916283 GCF_018492685.1 Alosa sapidissima
CTGGTGCTTGCACCTGTAAACACAAGTGATGAGATCATTATCATGTTATGTATAAACCATTTTGAACGATGTTTTTTAGTGTCACTTGTAAACCCTTAGCTCATAAGACTTTTTATTCCTAATAAATTTTGGCTTGAGATATTTTTTTAATTGACCTTTACATTTTGTTATAATTAATTTCCATTTTAGAGAAATTAGTTATTCATTTCTTGGCCTTAAATTTGACTTTTTTGGGGGAAATGTTGTAGCCTAAAGAACCATTTGTACAAAAAGGACATTTGATGACTGTTATATGTGAGTTAATCCCTCTTGATGTAGAGGTTTTTCCACTAGTGTTTAATGCCGCCTTTAGTTTTAATATTTCCATTTATGAGTAATTATAATCCACAGAGAAGCAGTTGCATTTAATTCGTCAGGCTCATCACGGCAGTGTCACTCTTCAGCATTAAGATAGTTACCAGGAGTGGGGTTCGAACCCACGAGGACATACGTCCATTGGATCTTAAGTCCAACGCCTTAACCACTCGGCCATCCTGGTGCTCAAACTTGAAAAATCAAGTGATGACATAATTGTCATGTACCTATAGCAACCATTTTAAGTCAAAGAAACCGTTTGTACAAAAAAGGACATTTGACTTATATATCTGAGTATGTCTCTCTTGATGGAGATGTCATTCTATCAAGAGGGCCTTTATGGATCCCGGGTACAACATGCGGCACGTGCGGTTAAGCAGCTTCTGTGTTGTTGTTTTTGTATCTTGCAGGACTGCATTGGAATTTTTGTGTGTGTACAAAAAATTATAATTGTGCTTGTGGTTTGGGCTGTGGCAGCACATGTTGTGCTTTGAAGGAGGACCTATAACATTGGCCACAATGAACCAGAGCCACAGATGTATGGCATGAAGAACATGAAAGTAATGGTGTGTTAGTTGCAATTCAATAATCAGGGTTGTCCCAGCCTCTGCACCATTAAGATAGTTAACAGGAGTGGGGTTCGAACCCAGGAGGACATACGTCCATTGGATCTTAAGTCCAACGCCTTAACCACTCGGCCATCCTGGTGCTTGCACCTATAAACACAAGTGATTATCATGTTATGTATAAACCATTTTGAACCATGTTTTTTATTGTCACTTGTAAACCCTTAGCTCATAAGACTTTTTATTCCTAATAGATTTTGGCTTGAGATATTTTTTGTAATTGACCTTTACATTTTGTTATAATTAATTTCCATTTTAGAGAAATTAGTTATTCATTTCTTGGCCTTAAATTTGACTTTTTTTGGGGAAATATTGTAGCCTAAAGAACCATTTGTACAAAAAGGACATTTGATGACTGTTATATATGAGTTAATCCCTCTTGATGTAGAGGTTTTTCCATTAGTGTTTAATGCCGCCTTTAGTTTTAATATTTCCATTTATGAGTAATTATAATCCACAGAGAAGCAGTTGCATTTAATTCGTCAAGATCATCACGGCAGTGTCACTCTTCAGCATTAAGATATTTACAAGGAGTGGGGTTCGAACCCACGAGGACATACTTCCATTGGATCAAAAGTCCAACGCCTTAACCACTCGGCCATCCTGGTGCTGAAACTTGAAAAATCAAGTGATGACATCATTGTCATGTACCTATAGCAACCATTTTAAGTCAAAGAAATCGTTTGTACAAAAGAGGACATTTGACTTATATATCTGAGTATGTCTCTCTTGATGGAGATGTCATTCTATCAAGAGGGCCTTTATGGATCCCGGGTAAAACATGCAGCACGTGCGGTTAAGCAGCTTCTGTGTTGTTGTTTTTGTATCTTGCAGGACTGCATTGGAATTTTTGTGTGTGTACAAAAAATTATAATTCTGCTTGTGGTTTGGGCTGAGGAAGCACATGTTGTTCTTTGAAGGAGGACCTATGACATTAGCCACAATGAACCAGAGCCACAGATGTATGGCATGAAGAACATGAAAGTAATGGTGTGTTAGTTGCAATTCAATACTCAGGGTTGTCCCAGCCTCTGCACCATTAAGACAGTTACCAGGAGTGGGGTTCAAACCCACGAGGACATACGTCCATTGGATCTTAAGTCCAACGCCTTAACCACTCGGCCATCCTGGTGCTCAAACTTGAAAAATCAAGTGATGACATCATTGTCATGTAACACATGTTGTGCTTTGAAGGAGGACCTATAACATTGGCCACAATGAACCAGAGCCACAGATGTATGGCATGAAGAACATGAAAGTAATGGTGTGTTAGTTGCAATTCAATAATCAGGGTTGTCCCAGCCTCTGCACCATTAAGATAGTTACCAGGAGTGGGGTTCGAACCCACGAGGACATACGTCCATTGGATCTTAAGTCCAACGCCTTAACCACTCGGCCATCCTGGTGCTCAAACTTGAAAAATCAAGTGATGACATAATTGTCATGTACCTATAGCAACCATTTTAAGTCAAAGAAATCGTTTGTACAAAAGAGGACATTTGACTTATATATCTGAGTATGTCTCTCTTGATGGAGATGTCATTCTATCAAGAGGGCCTTTATGGATCCCGGGTACAACATGCGACACGTGCGGTTAAGCAGCTTCTGTGTTGTTGTTTTTGTATCTTACAGGACTGCATTGGAATTTTTGTGTGTGTACAAAAAATTATAATTCTGCTTGTGGTTTGGGCTGAGGCAGCACATGTTGTGCTTTGAAGGAGGACCTATAACATTGGCCACAATGAACCAGAGCCACAGATGTATGGCATGAAGAACATGAAAGTAATGGTGCGTTAGTTGCAATTCAATAATCAGGGTTGTCCCAGCCTCTGCACCATTAAGATAGTTACCAGGAGTGGGGTTCGAACCCACGAGGACATACGTCCATTGGATCTTAAGTCCAACGCCTTAACCACTCTGCCATCCTGGTGCTTGCACCTGTAAACACAAGTGATGAGATCATTATCATGTTATGTATAAACCATTTTGAACCATGTTTTTTATTGTCACTTGTAAACCCTTAGCTCATAAGACTTTTTATTCCTAATAAATTTTGGCTTGAGATATTTTTTTAATTGACCTTTACATTTTGTTATAATTAATTTCCATTTTAGAGAAATTAGTTATTCATTTCTTGGCCTTAAATTTGACTTTTTTGGGGGAAATGTTGTAGCCTAAAGAACCATTTGTACAAAAAGGACATTTGATGACTGTTATATGTGAGTTAATCCCTCTTGATGTAGAGGTTTTTCCACTAGTGTTTAATGCCGCCTTTAGTTTTAATATTTCCATTTATGAGTAATTATAATCCACAGAGAAGCAGTTGCATTTAATTCGTCAGGCTCATCACGGCAGTGTCACTCTTCAGCATTAAGATAGTTACCAGGAGTGGGGTTCGAACCCACGAGGACATACGTCCATTGGATCTTAAGTCCAACGCCTTAACCACTCGGCCATCCTGGTGCTCAAAGTGGAAAAATCAAGTGATGACATCATTGTCATGTACCTATAGCAACCATTTTAAGTCAAAGAAATCGTTTGTACAAAAGAGGACATTTGACTTATATATCTGAGTATGTCTCTCTTGATGGAGATGTCATTCTATCAAGAGGGCCTTTATGGATCCCGGGTACAACATGCGGCACGTGCGGTTAAGCAGCTTCTGTGTTGTTGTTTTTGTATCTTGCAGGACTGTATTGGAATTTTTGTGTGTGTACAAAAAATTATAATTGTGCTTGTGGTTTGGGCTGAGGCAGCACATGTTGTGCTTTGAAGGAGGACCTATAACATTGGCCACAATGAACCAGAGCCACAGATGTATGGCATGAAGAACATGAAAGTAATGGTGTGTTAGTTGCAATTCAATAATCAGGGTTGTCCCAGCCTCTGCACCATTAAGATAGTTACCAGGAGTGGGGTTCGAACCCACGAGGACATACGTCCATTGGATCTTAAGTCCAACGCCTTAACCACTCGGCCATCCTGGTGCTCAAACTTGAAAAATCAAGTGATGACATCATTGTCATGTAACACATGTTGTGCTTTGAAGGAGGACCTATAACATTGGCCACAATGAACCAGAGCCACAGATGTATGGCATGAAGAACATGAAAGTAATGGTGTGTTAGTTGCAATTCAATACTCAGGGTTGTCCCAGCCTCTGCACCATTAAGATAGTTACCAGGAGTGGGGTTCGAACCCACGAGGACATACGTCCATTGGATCTTAAGTCCAACGCCTTAACCACTCGGCCATCCTGGTGCTCAAACTTGAAAAATCAAGTGATGACATCATTGTCATGTACCTATAGCAACCATTTTAAGTCAAAGAAATCGTTTGTACAAAAGAGGACATTTGACTTATATATCTGAGTATGTCTCTCTTGATGGAGATGTCATTCTATCAAGAGGGCCTTTATGGATCCCGGGTACAACATGCGGCACGTGCGGTTAAGCAGCTTCTGTGTTGTTGTTTTTGTATCTTACAGGACTGCATTGGAATTTTTGTGTGTGTACAAAAAATTATAATTCTGCTTGTGGTTTGGGCTGAGGCAGCACATGTTGTGCTTTGAAGGAGGACCTATAACATTGGCCACAATGAACCAGAGCCACAGATGTATGGCATGAAGAACATGAAAGTAATGGTGTGTTAGTTGCAATTCAATAATCAGGGTTGTCCCAGCCTCTGCACCATTAAGATAGTTACCAGGAGTGGGGTTCGAACCCACGAGGACATACGTCCATTGGATCTTAAGTCCAACGCCTTAACCACTCGGCCATCCTGGTGCTTGCACCTATAAACACAAGTGATTATCATGTTATGTATAAACCATTTTGAACGATGTTTTTTAGTGTCACTTGTAAACCCTTAGCTCATAAGACTTTTTATTCCTAATAAATTTTGGCTTGAGATATTTTTTTAATTGACCTTTACATTTTGTTATAATTAATTTCCATTTTAGAGAAATTAGTTATTCATTTCTTGGCCTTAAATTTGACTTTTTTGGGGGAAATGTTGTAGCCTAAAGAACCATTTGTACAAAAAGGACATTTGATGACTGTTATATGTGAGTTAATCCCTCTTGATGTAGAGGTTTTTCCACTAGTGTTTAATGCCGCCTTTAGTTTTAATATTTCCATTTATGAGTAATTATAATCCACAGAGAAGCAGTTGCATTTAATTCGTCAGGCTCATCACGGCAGTGTCACTCTTCAGCATTAAGATAGTTACCAGGAGTGGGGTTCGAACCCACGAGGACATACGTCCATTGGATCTTAAGTCCAACGCCTTAACCACTCGGCCATCCTGGTGCTCAAACTTGAAAAATCAAGTGATGACATCATTGTCATGTACCTATAGCAACCATTTTAAGTTAAAGAAATCGTTTGTACAAAAGAGGACATTTGACTTATATATCTGAGTATGTCTCTCTTGATGGAGATGTCATTCTATCAAGAGGGCCTTTATGGATCCCGGGTACAACATGCGGCACGTGCGGTTAAGCAGCTTCTGTGTTGTTGTTTTTGTATCTTGCAGGACTGCATTGGAATTTTTGTGTGTGTACAAAAAATTATAATTCTGCTTGTGGTTTGGGCTGAGGCAGCACATGTTTTTCTTTGAAGGAGGACCTATGACATTAGCCACAATGAACCAGAGCCACAGATGTATGGCATGAAGAACATGAAAGTAATGGTGTGTTAGTTGCAATTCAATACTCAGGGTTGTCCCAGCCTCTGCACCATTAAGACAGTTACCAGGAGTGGGGTTCGAACCCACGAGGACATACGTCCATTGGATCTTAAGTCCAACGCCTTAACCACTCGGCCATCCTGGTGCTCAAACTTGAAAAATCAAGTGATGACATCATTGTCATGTACCTATAGCAACCATTTTAAGTCAAAGAAACCGTTTGCACAAAAGAGGACATTTGACTTATATATCTGAGTATGTCTCTCTTGATGGAGATGTCATTCTATCAAGAGGGCCTTTATGGATCCTGGGTACAACATGCAGCACGTGCGGTTAAGCAGCTTCTGTGTTGTTGTTTTTGTATCTTGCAGGACTGCATTGGAATTTTTGTGTGTGTACAAAAAATTATAATTCTGCTTGTGGTTTGGGCTGTGGCAGCACATGTTGTGCTTTGAAGGAGGACCTATAACATTGGCCACAATGAACCAGAGCCACAGATGTATGGCATGAAGAACATGAAAGTAATGGTGTGTTAGTTGCAATTCAATAATCAGGGTTGTCCCAGCCTCTGCACCATTAAGATAGTTACCAGGAGTGGGGTTCGAACCCACGAGGACATACGTCCATTGGATCTTAAGTCCAACGCCTTAACCACTCGGCCATCCTGGTGCTCAAATGTGAAAAATCAAGTGATGACATAATTGTCATGTACCTATAGCAACCATTTTAAGTCAAAGAAACCGTTTGTACAAAAGAGGACATTTGACTTATATATCTGAGTATGTCTCTCTTGATGGAGATGTCATTCTATCAAGAGGGCCTTTATGGATCCCGGGTACAACATGCAGCACGTGCGGTTAAGCAGCTTCTGTGTTGTTGTTTTTGTATCTTGCAGGACTGCATTGGAATTTTTGTGTGTGTACAAAAAATTATAATTGTGCTTGTGGTTTGGGCTGTGGCAGCACATGTTGTGCTTTGAAGGAGGACCTATAACATTGGCCACAATGAACCAGAGCCACAGATGTATGGCATGAAGTACATGAAAGTAATGGTGTGTTAGTTGCAATTCAATAATCAGGGTTGTCCCAGCCTCTGCACCATTAAGACAGTTACCAGGAGTGGGGTTCGAACCCACGAGGACATACGTCCATTGGATCTTAAGTCCAACGCCTTAACCACTCGGCCATCCTGGTGCTCAAACTTGAAAAATCAAGTGATGACATCATTGTCATGTACCTATAGCAACCATTTTAAGTCAAAGAAACCGTTTGTACAAAAGAGGACATTTGACTTATATATCTGAGTATGTCTCTCTTGATGGAGATGTCATTCTATCAAGAGGGCCTTTATGGATCCCGGGTACAACATGCAGCACGTGCGGTTAAGCAGCTTCTGTGTTGTTGTTTTTGTATCTTGCAGGACTGCATTGGAATTTTTGTGTGTGTACAAAAAATTATAATTCTGCTTGTGGTTTGGGCTGTGGCAGCACATGTTGTGCTTTGAAGGAGGACCTATAACATTGGCCACAATGAACCAGAGCCACAGATGTATGGCATGAAGAACATGAAAGTAATGGTGTGTTGGTTGCAATTCAATAATCAGGGTTGTCCCAGCCTCTGCACCATTAAGACAGTTACCAGGAGTGGGGTTCGAACCGACGAGGACATACGTCCATTGGATCTTAAGTCCAACGCCTTAACCACTCGGCCATCCTGGTGCTCAAACTTGAAAAATCAAGTGATGACATCATTGTCATGTACCTATAGCAACCATTTTAAGTCAAAGAAACCGTTTGTACAAAAGAGGACATTTGACTTATATATCTGAGTATGTCTCTCTTGATGGAGATGTCATTCTATCAAGAGGGCCTTTATGGATCCCGGGTACAACATGCAGCACGTGCGGTTAAGCAGCTTCTGTGTTGTTGTTTTTGTATCTTGCAGGACTGCATTGGAATTTTTGTGTGTGTACAAAAAATTATAATTGTGCTTGTGGTTTGGGCTGTGGCAGCACATGTTGTGCTTTGAAGGAGGACCTATAACATTGGCCACAATGAATCAGAGCCACAGATGTATGGCATGAAGAACATGAAAGTAAAGGTGTGTTAGTTGTAATTCAATAATCAGGGTTGTCCCAGCCTCTGCACCATTAAGATAGTTACCAGGAGTGGGGTTCGAACCCACGAGGACATACGTCCATTGGATCTTAAGTCCAACGCCTTAACCACTCGGCCATCCTGGTGCTCAAACTTGAAAAATCAAGTGATGACATCATTGTCATGTACCTATAGCAACCATTTTAAGTCAAAGAAACCGTTTGCACAAAAGAGGACATTTGACTTATACATCTGAGTATGTCTCTCTTGATGGAGATGTCATTCTATCAAGAGGGCCTTTATGGATCCCGGGTACAACATGCAGCACGTGCGGTTAAGCAGCTTCTGTGTTGTTGTTTTTGTATCTTGCAGGACTGCATTGGAATTTTTGTGTGTGTACAAAAAATTATAATTCTGCTTGTGGTTTGGGCGGTGGCAGCACATGTTGTGCTTTGAAGGAGGACCTATAACATTGGCCACAATGAACCAGAGCCACAGATGTATGGCATGAAGAACATGAAAGTAATGGTGTGTTAGTTGCAATTCAATAATCAGGGTTGTCCCAGCCTCTGCACCATTAAGACAGTTACCAGGAGTGGGGTTCGAACCGACGAGGACATACGTCCATTGGATCTTAAGTCCAACGCCTTAACCACTCGGCCATCCTGGTGCTCAAACTTGAAAAATCAAGTGATGACATCATTGTCATGTACCTATAGCAACCATTTTAAGTCAAAGAAACCGTTTGTACAAAAGAGGACATTTGACTTATATATCTGAGTATGTCTCTCTTGATGGAGATGTCATTCTATCAAGAGGGCCTTTATGGATCCCGGGTACAACATGCAGCACGTGCGGTTAAGCAGCTTCTGTGTTGTTGTTTTTGTATCTTGCAGGACTGCATTGGAATTTTTGTGTGTGTACAAAAAATTATAATTGTGCTTGTGGTTTGGGCTGTGGCAGCACATGTTGTGCTTTGAAGGAGGACCTATAACATTGGCCACAATGAATCAGAGCCACAGATGTATGGCATGAAGAACATGAAAGTAAAGGTGTGTTAGTTGTAATTCAATAATCAGGGTTGTCCCAGCCTCTGCACCATTAAGATAGTTACCAGGAGTGGGGTTCGAACCCACGAGGACATACGTCCATTGGATCTTAAGTCCAACGCCTTAACCACTCGGCCATCCTGGTGCTCAAACTTGAAAAATCAAGTGATGACATCATTGTCATGTACCTATAGCAACCATTTTAAGTCAAAGAAACCGTTTGCACAAAAGAGGACATTTGACTTATATATCTGAGTATGTCTCTCTTGATGGAGATGTCATTCTATCAAGAGGGCCTTTATGGATCCCGGGTACAACATGCAGCACGTGCGGTTAAGCAGCTTCTGTGTTGTTGTTTTTGTATCTTGCAGGACTGCATTGGAATTTTTGTGTGTGTACAAAAAATTATAATTCTGCTTGTGGTTTGGGCTGTGGCAGCACATGTTGTGCTTTGAAGGAGGACCTATAACATTGGCCACAATGAACCAGAGCCACAGATGTATGGCATGAAGAACATGAAAGTAATGGTGTGTTAGTTGCAATTCAATAATCAGGGTTGTCCCAGCCTCTGCACCATTAAGATAGTTACCAGGAGTGGGGTTCGAACCCACGAGGACATACGTCCATTGGATCTTAAGTCCAACGCCTTAACCACTCGGCCATCCTGGTGCTCAAACTTGAAAAATCAAGTGATGACATAATTGTCATGTACCTATAGCAACCATTTTAAGTCAAAGAAACCGTTTGTACAAAAGAGGACATTTGACTTATATATCTGAGTATGTCTCTCTTGATGGAGATGTCATTCTATCAAGAGGGCCTTTATGGATCCCGGGTACAACATGCGGCACGTGCGGTTAAGCAGCTTCTGTGTTGTTGTTTTTGTATCTTGCAGGACTGCATTGGAATTTTTGTGTGTGTACAAAAAATTATAATTGTGCTTGTGGTTTGGGCTGTGGCAGCACATGTTGTGCTTTGAAGGAGGACCTATAACATTGGCCACAATGAACCAGAGCCACAGATGTATGGCATGAAGAACATGAAAGTAATGGTGTGTTAGTTGCAATTCAATAATCAGGGTTGTCCCATCCTCTGCACCATTAAGATAGTTACCAGGAGTGGGGTTCGAACCCACGAGGACATACGTCCATTGGATCTTAAGTCCAACGCCTTAACCACTCGGCCATCCTGGTGCTCAAACTTGAAAAATCAAGTGATGACATCATTGTCATGTACCTATAGCAACCATTTTAAGTCAAAGAAATCGTTTGTACAAAAGAGGACATTTGACTTATATATCTGAGTATGTCTCTCTTGATGGAGATGTCATTCTATCAAGAGGGCCTTTATGGATCCCGGGTACAACATGCGGCACGTGCGGTTAAGCAGCTTCTGTGTTGTTGTTTTTGTATCTTGCAGGACTGCATTGGAATTTTTGTGTGTGTACAAAAAATTATAATTCTGCTTGTGGTTTGGGCTGAGGCAGCACATGTTGTTCTTTGAAGGAGGACCTATGACATTAGCCACAATGAACCAGAGCCACAGATGTATGGCATGAAGAACATGAAAGTAATGGTGTGTTAGTTGCAATTCAATACTCAGGGTTGTCCCAGCCTCTGCACCATTAAGACAGTTACCAGGAGTGGGGTTCAAACCCACGAGGACATACGTCCATTGGATCTTAAGTCCAACGCCTTAACCACTCGGCCATCCTGGTGCTCAAACTTGAAAAATCAAGTGATGACATCATTGTCATGTAACACATGTTGTGCTTTGAAGGAGGACCTATAACATTGGCCACAATGAACCAGAGCCACAGATGTATGGCATGAAGAACATGAAAGTAATGGTGTGTTAGTTGCAATTCAATAATCAGGGTTGTCCCAGCCTCTGCACCATTAAGATAGTTACCAGGAGTGGGGTTCGAACCCACGAGGACATACGTCCATTGGATCTTAAGTCCAACGCCTTAACCACTCGGCCATCCTGGTGCTCAAACTTGAAAAATCAAGTGATGACATAATTGTCATGTACCTATAGCAACCATTTTAAGTCAAAGAAATCGTTTGTACAAAAGAGGACATTTGACTTATATATCTGAGTATGTCTCTCTTGATGGAGATGTCATTCTATCAAGAGGGCCTTTATGGATCCCGGGTACAACATGCGACACGTGCGGTTAAGCAGCTTCTGTGTTGTTGTTTTTGTATCTTACAGGACTGCATTGGAATTTTTGTGTGTGTACAAAAAATTATAATTCTGCTTGTGGTTTGGGCTGAGGCAGCACATGTTGTGCTTTGAAGGAGGACCTATAACATTGGCCACAATGAACCAGAGCCACAGATGTATGGCATGAAGAACATGAAAGTAATGGTGTGTTAGTTGCAATTCAATAATCAGGGTTGTCCCAGCCTCTGCACCATTAAGATAGTTACCAGGAGTGGGGTTCGAACCCACGAGGACATACGTCCATTGGATCTTAAGTCCAACGCCTTAACCACTCGGCCATCCTGGTGCTTGCACCTGTAAACACAAGTGATGAGATCATTATCATGTTATGTATAAACCATTTTGAACGATGTTTTTTAGTGTCACTTGTAAACCCTTAGCTCATAAGACTTTTTATTCCTAATAAATTTTGGCTTGAGATATTTTTTTAATTGACCTTTACATTTTGTTATAATTAATTTCCATTTTAGAGAAATTAGTTATTCATTTCTTGGCCTTAAATTTGACTTTTTTGGGGGAAATGTTGTAGCCTAAAGAACCATTTGTACAAAAAGGACATTTGATGACTGTTATATGTGAGTTAATCCCTCTTGATGTAGAGGTTTTTCCACTAGTGTTTAATGCCGCCTTTAGTTTTAATATTTCCATTTATGAGTAATTATAATCCACAGAGAAGCAGTTGCATTTAATTCGTCAGGCTCATCACGGCAGTGTCACTCTTCAGCATTAAGATAGTTACCAGGAGTGGGGTTCGAACCCACGAGGACATACGTCCATTGGATCTTAAGTCCAACGCCTTAACCACTCGGCCATCCTGGTGCTCAAACTTGAAAAATCAAGTGATGACATCATTGTCATGTACCTATAGCAACCATTTTAAGTCAAAGAAACCGTTTGTACAAAAGAGGACATTTGACTTATATATCTGAGTATGTCTCTCTTGATGGAGATGTCATTCTATCAAGAGGGCCTTTATGGATCCCGGGTACAACATGCAGCACGTGCGGTTAAGCAGCTTCTGTGTTGTTGTTTTTGTATCTTGCAGGACTGCATTGGAATTTTTGTGTGTGTACAAAAAATTATAATTGTGCTTGTGGTTTGGGCTGTGGCAGCACATGTTGTGCTTTGAAGGAGGACCTATAACATTGGCCACAATGAACCAGAGCCACAGATGTATGGCATGAAGAACATGAAAGTAATGGTGTGTTAGTTGCAATTCAATAATCAGGGTTGTCCCAGCCTCTGCACCATTAAGATAGTTAGCAGGAGTGGGGTTCGTACCCACGAGGACATACGTCCATTGGATCTTTAGTCCAACGCCTTAACCACTCGGCCATCCTGGTGCTCAAACTTGAAAAATCAAGTGATGACATCATTGTCATGTACCTATAGCAACCATTTTAAGTCAAAGAAACCGTTTGTACAAAAGAGGACATTTGACTTATATATCTGAGTATGTCTCTCTTGATGGAGATGTCATTCTATCAAGAGGGCCTTTATGGATCCCGGGTACAACATGCAGCACGTGCGGTTAAGCAGCTTCTGTGTTGTTGTTTTTGTATCTTGCAGGACTGCATTGGAATTTTTGTGTGTGTACAAAAAATTATAATTGTGCTTGTGGTTTGGGCTGTGGCAGCACATGTTGTGCTTTGAAGGAGGACCTATAACATT
The DNA here is from genome assembly GCF_018492685.1 of Alosa sapidissima. NCBI lineage: Eukaryota > Metazoa > Chordata > Actinopteri > Clupeiformes > Clupeidae > Alosa > Alosa sapidissima. The sequence continues at coordinate 12,813,997 of NC_055960.1, forward strand.
GGCCACAATGAACCAGAGCCACAGATGTATGGCATGAAGAACATGAAAGTAATGGTGTGTTAGTTGCAATTCAATAATCAGGGTTGTCCCAGCCTCTGCACCATTAAGACAGTTACCAGGAGTGGGGTTCGAACCGACGAGGACATACGTCCATTGGATCTTAAGTCCAACGCCTTAACCACTCGGCCATCCTGGTGCTCAAACTTGAAAAATCAAGTGATGACATCATTGTCATGTACCTATAGCAACCATTTTAAGTCAAAGAAACCGTTTGTACAAAAGAGGACATTTGACTTATATATCTGAGTATGTCTCTCTTGATGGAGATGTCATTCTATCAAGAGGGCCTTTATGGATCCCGGGTACAACATGCAGCACGTGCGGTTAAGCAGCTTCTGTGTTGTTGTTTTTGTATCTTGCAGGACTGCATTGGAATTTTTGTGTGTGTTCAAAAAATTATAATTGTGCTTGTGGTTTGGGCTGTGGCAGCACATGTTGTGCTTTGAAGGAGGACCTATAACATTGGCCACAATGAATCAGAGCCACAGATGTATGGCATGAAGAACATGAAAGTAAAGGTAGGTTAGTTGTAATTCAATAATCAGGGTTGTCCCAGCCTCTGCACCATTAAGATAGTTACCAGGAGTGGGGTTCGAACCCACGAGGACATACGTCCATTGGATCTTAAGTCCAACGCCTTAACCACTCGGCCATCCTGGTGCTCAACCTTGAAAAATCAAGTGATGACATCATTGTCATGTACCTATAGCAACCATTTTAAGTCAAAGAAACCGTTTGCACAAAAGAGGACATTTGACTTATATATCTGAGTATGTCTCTCTTGATGGAGATGTCATTCTATCAAGAGGGCCTTTATGGATCCCGGGTACAACATGCAGCACGTGCGGTTAAGCAGCTTCTGTGTTGTTGTTTTTGTATCTTGCAGGACTGCATTGGAATTTTTGTGTGTGTACAAAAAATTATAATTCTGCTTGTGGTTTGGGCTGTGGCAGCACATGTTGTGCTTTGAAGGAGGACCTATAACATTGGCCACAATGAACCAGAGCCACAGATGTATGGCATGAAGAACATGAAAGTAATGGTGTGTTGGTTGCAATTCAATAATCAGGGTTGTCCCAGCCTCTGCACCATTAAGACAGTTACCAGGAGTGGGGTTCGAACCGACGAGGACATACGTCCATTGGATCTTAAGTCCAACGCCTTAACCACTCGGCCATCCTGGTGCTCAAACTTGAAAAATCAAGTGATGACATCATTGTCATGTACCTATAGCAACCATTTTAAGTCAAAGAAACCGTTTGTACAAAAGAGGACATTTGACTTATATATCTGAGTATGTCTCTCTTGATGGAGATGTCATTCTATCAAGAGGGCCTTTATGGATCCCGGGTACAACATGCAGCACGTGCGGTTAAGCAGCTTCTGTGTTGTTGTTTTTGTATCTTGCAGGACTGCATTGGAATTTTTGTGTGTGTACAAAAAATTATAATTCTGCTTGTGGTTTGGGCTGTGGCAGCACATGTTGTGCTTTGAAGGAGGACCTATAACATTGGCCACAATGAACCAGAGCCACAGATGTATGGCATGAAGAACATGAAAGTAATGGTGTGTTAGTTGCAATTCAATAATCAGGGTTGTCCCAGCCTCTGCACCATTAAGACAGTTACCAGGAGTGGGGTTCGAACCGACGAGGACATACGTCCATTGGATCTTAAGTCCAACGCCTTAACCACTCGGCCATCCTGGTGCTTGCACCTGTAAACACAAGTGATGAGATCATTATCATGTTATGTATAAACCATTTTGAACGATGTTTTTTAGTGTCACTTGTAAACCCTTAGCTCATAAGACTTTTTATTCCTAATAAATTTTGGCTTGAGATATTTTTTTAATTGACCTTTACATTTTGTTATAATTAATTTCCATTTTAGAGAAATTAGTTATTCATTTCTTGGCCTTAAATTTGACTTTTTTGGGGGAAATGTTGTAGCCTAAAGAACCATTTGTACAAAAAGGACATTTGATGACTGTTATATGTGAGTTAATCCCTCTTGATGTAGAGGTTTTTCCACTAGTGTTTAATGCCGCCTTTAGTTTTAATATTTCCATTTATGAGTAATTATAATCCACAGAGAAGCAGTTGCATTTAATTCGTCAGGCTCATCACGGCAGTGTCACTCTTCAGCATTAAGATAGTTACCAGGAGTGGGGTTCGAACCCACGAGGACATACGTCCATTGGATCTTAAGTCCAACGCCTTAACCACTCGGCCATCCTGGTGCTCAAACTTGAAAAATCAAGTGATGACATCATTGTCATGTACCTATAGCAACCATTTTAAGTCAAAGAAACCGTTTGTACAAAAGAGGACATTTGACTTATATATCTGAGTATGTCTCTCTTGATGGAGATGTCATTCTATCAAGAGGGCCTTTATGGATCCCGGGTACAACATGCAGCACGTGCGGTTAAGCAGCTTCTGTGTTGTTGTTTTTGTATCTTGCAGGACTGCATTGGAATTTTTGTGTGTGTACAAAAAATTATAATTGTGCTTGTGGTTTGGGCTGTGGCAGCACATGTTGTGCTTTGAAGGAGGACCTATAACATTGGCCACAATGAACCAGAGCCACAGATGTATGGCATGAAGAACATGAAAGTAATGGTGTGTTAGTTGCAATTCAATAATCAGGGTTGTCCCAGCCTCTGCACCATTAAGATAGTTAGCAGGAGTGGGGTTCGTACCCACGAGGACATACGTCCATTGGATCTTTAGTCCAACGCCTTAACCACTCGGCCATCCTGGTGCTCAAACTTGAAAAATCAAGTGATGACATCATTGTCATGTACCTATAGCAACCATTTTAAGTCAAAGAAACCGTTTGTACAAAAGAGGACATTTGACTTATATATCTGAGTATGTCTCTCTTGATGGAGATGTCATTCTATCAAGAGGGCCTTTATGGATCCCGGGTACAACATGCAGCACGTGCGGTTAAGCAGCTTCTGTGTTGTTGTTTTTGTATCTTGCAGGACTGCATTGGAATTTTTGTGTGTGTACAAAAAATTATAATTGTGCTTGTGGTTTGGGCTGTGGCAGCACATGTTGTGCTTTGAAGGAGGACCTATAACATTGGCCACAATGAACCAGAGCCACAGATGTATGGCATGAAGAACATGAAAGTAATGGTGTGTTAGTTGCAATTCAATAATCAGGGTTGTCCCAGCCTCTGCACCATTAAGACAGTTACCAGGAGTGGGGTTCGAACCGACGAGGACATACGTCCATTGGATCTTAAGTCCAACGCCTTAACCACTCGGCCATCCTGGTGCTCAAACTTGAAAAATCAAGTGATGACATCATTGTCATGTACCTATAGCAACCATTTTAAGTCAAAGAAACCGTTTGTACAAAAGAGGACATTTGACTTATATATCTGAGTATGTCTCTCTTGATGGAGATGTCATTCTATCAAGAGGGCCTTTATGGATCCCGGGTACAACATGCAGCACGTGCGGTTAAGCAGCTTCTGTGTTGTTGTTTTTGTATCTTGCAGGACTGCATTGGAATTTTTGTGTGTGTTCAAAAAATTATAATTGTGCTTGTGGTTTGGGCTGTGGCAGCACATGTTGTGCTTTGAAGGAGGACCTATAACATTGGCCACAATGAATCAGAGCCACAGATGTATGGCATGAAGAACATGAAAGTAAAGGTAGGTTAGTTGTAATTCAATAATCAGGGTTGTCCCAGCCTCTGCACCATTAAGATAGTTACCAGGAGTGGGGTTCGAACCCACGAGGACATACGTCCATTGGATCTTAAGTCCAACGCCTTAACCACTCGGCCATCCTGGTGCTCAACCTTGAAAAATCAAGTGATGACATCATTGTCATGTACCTATAGCAACCATTTTAAGTCAAAGAAACCGTTTGCACAAAAGAGGACATTTGACTTATATATCTGAGTATGTCTCTCTTGATGGAGATGTCATTCTATCAAGAGGGCCTTTATGGATCCCGGGTACAACATGCAGCACGTGCGGTTAAGCAGCTTCTGTGTTGTTGTTTTTGTATCTTGCAGGACTGCATTGGAATTTTTGTGTGTGTACAAAAAATTATAATTCTGCTTGTGGTTTGGGCTGTGGCAGCACATGTTGTGCTTTGAAGGAGGACCTATAACATTGGCCACAATGAACCAGAGCCACAGATGTATGGCATGAAGAACATGAAAGTAATGGTGTGTTGGTTGCAATTCAATAATCAGGGTTGTCCCAGCCTCTGCACCATTAAGACAGTTACCAGGAGTGGGGTTCGAACCGACGAGGACATACGTCCATTGGATCTTAAGTCCAACGCCTTAACCACTCGGCCATCCTGGTGCTCAAACTTGAAAAATCAAGTGATGACATCATTGTCATGTACCTATAGCAACCATTTTAAGTCAAAGAAACCGTTTGTACAAAAGAGGACATTTGACTTATATATCTGAGTATGTCTCTCTTGATGGAGATGTCATTCTATCAAGAGGGCCTTTATGGATCCCGGGTACAACATGCAGCACGTGCGGTTAAGCAGCTTCTGTGTTGTTGTTTTTGTATCTTGCAGGACTGCATTGGAATTTTTGTGTGTGTACAAAAAATTATAATTCTGCTTGTGGTTTGGGCTGTGGCAGCACATGTTGTGCTTTGAAGGAGGACCTATAACATTGGCCACAATGAACCAGAGCCACAGATGTATGGCATGAAGAACATGAAAGTAATGGTGTGTTAGTTGCAATTCAATAATCAGGGTTGTCCCAGCCTCTGCACCATTAAGACAGTTACCAGGAGTGGGGTTCGAACCGACGAGGACATACGTCCATTGGATCTTAAGTCCAACGCCTTAACCACTCGGCCATCCTGGTGCTCAAACTTGAAAAATCAAGTGATGACATCATTGTCATGTACCTATAGCAACCATTTTAAGTCAAAGAAACCGTTTGTACAAAAGAGGACATTTGACTTATATATCTGAGTATGTCTCTCTTGATGGAGATGTCATTCTATCAAGAGGGCCTTTATGGATCCCGGGTACAACATGCAGCACGTGCGGTTAAGCAGCTTCTGTGTTGTTGTTTTTGTATCTTGCAGGACTGCATTGGAATTTTTGTGTGTGTACAAAAAATTATAATTGTGCTTGTGGTTTGGGCTGTGGCAGCACATGTTGTGCTTTGAAGGAGGACCTATAACATTGGCCACAATGAATCAGAGCCACAGATGTATGGCATGAAGAACATGAAAGTAAAGGTGTGTTAGTTGTAATTCAATAATCAGGGTTGTCCCAGCCTCTGCACCATTAAGATAGTTACCAGGAGTGGGGTTCGAACCCACGAGGACATACGTCCATTGGATCTTAAGTCCAACGCCTTAACCACTCGGCCATCCTGGTGCTCAAACTTGAAAAATCAAGTGATGACATCATTGTCATGTACCTATAGCAACCATTTTAAGTCAAAGAAACCGTTTGCACAAAAGAGGACATTTGACTTATATATCTGAGTATGTCTCTCTTGATGGAGATGTCATTCTATCAAGAGGGCCTTTATGGATCCCGGGTACAACATGCAGCACGTGCGGTTAAGCAGCTTCTGTGTTGTTGTTTTTGTATCTTGCAGGACTGCATTGGAATTTTTGTGTGTGTACAAAAAATTATAATTCTGCTTGTGGTTTGGGCTGTGGCAGCACATGTTGTGCTTTGAAGGAGGACCTATAACATTGGCCACAATGAACCAGAGCCACAGATGTATGGCATGAAGAACATGAAAGTAATGGTGTGTTAGTTGCAATTCAATAATCAGGGTTGTCCCAGCCTCTGCACCATTAAGACAGTTACCAGGAGTGGGGTTCGAACCGACGAGGACATACGTCCATTGGATCTTAAGTCCAACGCCTTAACCACTCGGCCATCCTGGTGCTCAAACTTGAAAAATCAAGTGATGACATCATTGTCATGTACCTATAGCAACCATTTTAAGTCAAAGAAACCGTTTGTACAAAAGAGGACATTTGACTTATATATCTGAGTATGTCTCTCTTGATGGAGATGTCATTCTATCAAGAGGGCCTTTATGGATCCCGGGTACAACATGCAGCACGTGCGGTTAAGCAGCTTCTGTGTTGTTGTTTTTGTATCTTGCAGGACTGCATTGGAATTTTTGTGTGTGTACAAAAAATTATAATTGTGCTTGTGGTTTGGGCTGTGGCAGCACATGTTGTGCTTTGAAGGAGGACCTATAACATTGGCCACAATGAATCAGAGCCACAGATGTATGGCATGAAGAACATGAAAGTAAAGGTGTGTTAGTTGTAATTCAATAATCAGGGTTGTCCCAGCCTCTGCACCATTAAGATAGTTACCAGGAGTGGGGTTCGAACCCACGAGGACATACGTCCATTGGATCTTAAGTCCAACGCCTTAACCACTCGGCCATCCTGGTGCTCAAACTTGAAAAATCAAGTGATGACATCATTGTCATGTACCTATAGCAACCATTTTAAGTCAAAGAAACCGTTTGCACAAAAGAGGACATTTGACTTATATATCTGAGTATGTCTCTCTTGATGGAGATGTCATTCTATCAAGAGGGCCTTTATGGATCCCGGGTACAACATGCAGCACGTGCGGTTAAGCAGCTTCTGTGTTGTTGTTTTTGTATCTTGCAGGACTGCATTGGAATTTTTGTGTGTGTACAAAAAATTATAATTCTGCTTGTGGTTTGGGCTGTGGCAGCACATGTTGTGCTTTGAAGGAGGACCTATAACATTGGCCACAATGAACCAGAGCCACAGATGTATGGCATGAAGAACATGAAAGTAATGGTGTGTTAGTTGCAATTCAATAATCAGGGTTGTCCCAGCCTCTGCACCATTAAGATAGTTACCAGGAGTGGGGTTTGAACCCACGAGGACATACGTCCATTGGATCTTAAGTCCAACGCCTTAACCACTCGGCCATCCTGGTGCTCAAATGTGAAAAATCAAGTGATGACATAATTGTCATGTACCTATAGCAACCATTTTAAGTCAAAGAAACCGTTTGTACAAAAGAGGACATTTGACTTATATATCTGAGTATGTCTCTCTTGATGGAGATGTCATTCTATCAAGAGGGCCTTTATGGATCCCGGGTACAACATGCAGCACGTGCGGTTAAGCAGCTTCTGTGTTGTTGTTTTTGTATCTTGCAGGACTGCATTGGAATTTTTGTGTGTGTACAAAAAATTATAATTGTGCTTGTGGTTTGGGCTGTGGCAGCACATGTTGTGCTTTGAAGGAGGACCTATAACATTGGCCACAATGAACCAGAGCCACAGATGTATGGCATGAAGAACATGAAAGTAATGGTGTGTTAGTTGCAATTCAATAATCAGGGTTGTCCCAGCCTCTGCACCATTAAGACAGTTACCAGGAGTGGGGTTCGAACCGACGAGGACATACGTCCATTGGATCTTAAGTCCAACGCCTTAACCACTCGGCCATCCTGGTGCTCAAACTTGAAAAATCAAGTGATGACATCATTGTCATGTACCTATAGCAACCATTTTAAGTCAAAGAAACCGTTTGTACAAAAGAGGACATTTGACTTATATATCTGAGTATGTCTCTCTTGATGGAGATGTCATTCTATCAAGAGGGCCTTTATGGATCCCGGGTACAACATGCAGCACGTGCGGTTAAGCAGCTTCTGTGTTGTTGTTTTTGTATCTTGCAGGACTGCATTGGAATTTTTGTGTGTGTACAAAAAATTATAATTGTGCTTGTGGTTTGGGCTGTGGCAGCACATGTTGTGCTTTGAAGGAGGACCTATAACATTGGCCACAATGAATCAGAGCCACAGATGTATGGCATGAAGAACATGAAAGTAATGGTGTGTTAGTTGTAATTCAATAATCAGGGTTGTCCCAGCCTCTGCACCATTAAGATAGTTACCAGGAGTGGGGTTCGAACCCACGAGGACATACGTCCATTGGATCTTAAGTCCAACGCCTTAACCACTCGGCCATCCTGGTGCTCAAACTTGAAAAATCAAGTGATGACATCATTGTCATGTACCTATAGCAACCATTTTAAGTCAAAGAAACCGTTTGCACAAAAGAGGACATTTGACTTATATATCTGAGTATGTCTCTCTTGATGGAGATGTCATTCTATCAAGAGGGCCTTTATGGATCCCGGGTACAACATGCAGCACGTGCGGTTAAGCAGCTTATGTGTTGTTGTTTTTGTGTCTTGCAGGACTGCATTGGAATTTTTGTGTGTGTACAAAAAATTATAATTGTGCTTGTGGTTTGGGCTGTGGCAGCACATGTTGTGCTTTGAAGGAGGACCTATAACATTGGCCACAATGAACCAGAGCCACAGATGTATGGCATGAAGAACATGAAAGTAATGGTGTGTTAGTTGCAATTCAATAATCAGGGTTGTCCCAGCCTCTGCACCATTAAGATAGTTACCAGGAGTGGGGTTCGAACCCACGAGGACATACGTCCATTGGATCTTAAGTCCAACGCCTTAACCACTCGGCCATCCTGGTGCTCAAATGTGAAAAATCAAGTGATGACATAATTGTCATGTACCTATAGCAACCATTTTAAGTCAAAGAAACCGTTTGTACAAAAGAGGACATTTGACTTATATATCTGAGTATGTCTCTCTTGATGGAGATGTCATTCTATCAAGAGGGCCTTTATGGATCCCGGGTACAACATGCAGCACGTGCGGTTAAGCAGCTTCTGTGTTGTTGTTTTTGTATCTTGCAGGACTGCATTGGAATTTTTGTGTGTGTACAAAAAATTATAATTGTGCTTGTGGTTTGGGCTGTGGCAGCACATGTTGTGCTTTGAAGGAGGACCTATAACATTGGCCACAATGAACCAGAGCCACAGATGTATGGCATGAAGAACATGAAAGTAATGGTGTGTTAGTTGCAATTCAATAATCAGGGTTGTCCCAGCCTCTGCACCATTAAGACAGTTACCAGGAGTGGGGTTCGAACCGACGAGGACATACGTCCATTGGATCTTAAGTCCAACGCCTTAACCACTCGGCCATCCTGGTGCTCAAACTTGAAAAATCAAGTGATGACATCATTGTCATGTACCTATAGCAACCATTTTAAGTCAAAGAAACCGTTTGTACAAAAGAGGACATTTGACTTATATATCTGAGTATGTCTCTCTTGATGGAGATGTCATTCTATCAAGAGGGCCTTTATGGATCCCGGGTACAACATGCAGCACGTGCGGTTAAGCAGCTTCTGTGTTGTTGTTTTTGTATCTTGCAGGACTGCATTGGAATTTTTGTGTGTGTACAAAAAATTATAATTGTGCTTGTGGTTTGGGCTGTGGCAGCACATGTTGTGCTTTGAAGGAGGACCTATAACATTGGCCACAATGAATCAGAGCCACAGATGTATGGCATGAAGAACATGAAAGTAATGGTGTGTTAGTTGTAATTCAATAATCAGGGTTGTCCCAGCCTCTGCACCATTAAGATAGTTACCAGGAGTGGGGTTCGAACCCACGAGGACATACGTCCATTGGATCTTAAGTCCAACGCCTTAACCACTCGGCCATCCTGGTGCTCAAACTTGAAAAATCAAGTGATGACATCATTGTCATGTACCTATAGCAACCATTTTAAGTCAAAGAAACCGTTTGCACAAAAGAGGACATTTGACTTATATATCTGAGTATGTCTCTCTTGATGGAGATGTCATTCTATCAAGAGGGCCTTTATGGATCCCGGGTACAACATGCAGCACGTGCGGTTAAGCAGCTTATGTGTTGTTGTTTTTGTGTCTTGCAGGACTGCATTGGAATTTTTGTGTGTGTACAAAAAATTATAATTGTGCTTGTGGTTTGGGCTGTGGCAGCACATGTTGTGCTTTGAAGGAGGACCTATAACATTGGCCACAATGAACCAGAGCCACAGATGTATGGCATGAAGAACATGAAAGTAATGGTGTGTTAGTTGCAATTCAATAATCAGGGTTGTCCCAGCCTCTGCACCATTAAGATAGTTACCAGGAGTGGGGTTCGAACCCACGAGGACATACGTCCATTGGATCTTAAGTCCAACGCCTTAACCACTCGGCCATCCTGGTGCTCAAACGTGAAAAATCAAGTGATGACATAATTGTCATGTACCTATAGCAACCATTTTAAGTCAAAGAAACCGTTTGTACAAAAGAGGACATTTGACTTATATATCTGAGTATGTCTCTCTTGATGGAGATGTCATTCTATCAAGAGGGCCTTTATGGATCCCGGGTACAACATGCAGCACGTGCGGTTAAGCAGCTTCTGTGTTGTTGTTTTTGTATCTTGCAGGACTGCATTGGAATTTTTGTGTGTGTACAAAAAATTATAATTGTGCTTGTGGTTTGGGCTGTGGCAGCACATGTTGTGCTTTGAAGGAGGACCTATAACATTGGCCACAATGAACCAGAGCCACAGATGTATGGCATGAAGAACATGAAAGTAATGGTGTGTTAGTTGCAATTCAATAATCAGGGTTGTCCCAGCCTCTGCACCATTAAGATAGTTACCAGGAGTGGGGTTCGAACCCACGAGGACATAAGTCCATTGGATCTTAAGTCCAACGCCTTAACCGCTCGGCCATCCTGGTGCTCAAACGTGAAAAATCAAGTGATGACATAATTGTCATGTACCTATAGCAACCATTTTAAGTCAAAGAAACCGTTTGTACAAAAGAGGACATTTGACTTATATATCTGAGTATGTCTCTCTTGATGGAGATGTCATTCTATCAAGAGGGCCTTTATGGATCCCGGGTACAACATGCAGCACGTGCGGTTAAGCAGCTTCTGTGTTGTTGTTTTTGTATCTTGCAGGACTGCATTGGAATTTTTGTGTGTGTACAAAAAATTATAATTGTGCTTGTGGTTTGGGCTGTGGCAGCACATGTTGTGCTTTGAAGGAGGACCTATAACATTGGCCACAATGAATCAGAGCCACAGATGTATGGCATGAAGAACATGAAAGTAAAGGTGTGTTAGTTGTAATTCAATAATCAGGGTTGTCCCAGCCTCTGCACCATTAAGATAGTTACCAGGAGTGGGGTTCGAACCCACGAGGACATACGTCCATTGGATCTTAAGTCCAACGCCTTAACCACTCGGCCATCCTGGTGCTCAAACTTGAAAAATCAAGTGATGACATCATTGTCATGTACCTATAGCAACCATTTTAAGTCAAAGAATCCGTTTGCACAAAAGAGGACATTTGACTTATATATCTGAGTATGTCTCTCTTGATGGAGATGTCATTCTATCAAGAGGGCCTTTATGGATCCCGGGTACAACATGCAGCACGTGCGGTTAAGCAGCTTCTGTGTTGTTGTTTTTGTATCTTGCAGGACTGCATTGGAATTTTTGTGTGTGTACAAAAAATTATAATTGTGCTTGTGGTTTGGGCTGTGGCAGCACATGTTGTGCTTTGAAGGAGGACCTATAACATTGGCCACAATGAATCAGAGCCACAGATGTATGGCATGAAGAACATGAAAGTAAAGGTGTGTTAGTTGTAATTCAATAATCAGGGTTGTCCCAGCCTCTGCACCATTAAGATAGTTACCAGGAGTGGGGTTCGAACCCACGAGGACATACGTCCATTGGATCTTAAGTCCAACGCCTTAACCACTCGGCCATCCTGGTGCTCAAACTTGAAAAATCAAGTGATGACATCATTGTCATGTACCTATAGCAACCATTTTAAGTCAAAGAAACCGTTTGCACAAAAGAGGACATTTGACTTATATATCTGAGTATGTCTCTCTTGATGGAGATGTCATTCTATCAAGAGGGCCTTTATGGATCCCGGGTACAACATGCAGCACGTGCGGTTAAGCAGCTTCTGTGTTGTTGTTTTTGTATCTTGCAGGACTGCATTGGAATTTTTGTGTGTGTACAAAAAATTATAATTCTGCTTGTGGTTTGGGCTGTGGCAGCACATGTTGTGCTTTGAAGGAGGACCTATAACATTGGCCACAATGAACCAGAGCCACAGATGTATGGCATGAAGAACATGAAAGTAATGGTGTGTTAGTTGCAATTCAATAATCAGGGTTGTCCCAGCCTCTGCACCATTAAGATAGTTACCAGGAGTGGGGTTTGAACCCACGAGGACATACGTCCATTGGATCTTAAGTCCAACGCCTTAACCACTCGGCCATCCTGGTGCTCAAATGTGAAAAATCAAGTGATGACATAATTGTCATGTACCTATAGCAACCATTTTAAGTCAAAGAAACCGTTTGTACAAAAGAGGACATTTGACTTATATATCTGAGTATGTCTCTCTTGATGGAGATGTCATTCTATCAAGAGGGCCTTTATGGATCCCGGGTACAACATGCAGCACGTGCGGTTAAGCAGCTTCTGTGTTGTTGTTTTTGTATCTTGCAGGACTGCATTGGAATTTTTGTGTGTGTACAAAAAATTATAATTGTGCTTGTGGTTTGGGCTGTGGCAGCACATGTTGTGCTTTGAAGGAGGACCTATAACATTGGCCACAATGAACCAGAGCCACAGATGTATGGCATGAAGAACATGAAAGTAATGGTGTGTTAGTTGCAATTCAATAATCAGGGTTGTCCCAGCCTCTGCACCATTAAGACAGTTACCAGGAGTGGGGTTCGAACCGACGAGGACATACGTCCATTGGATCTTAAGTCCAACGCCTTAACCACTCGGCCATCCTGGTGCTCAAACTTGAAAAATCAAGTGATGACATCATTGTCATGTACCTATAGCAACCATTTTAAGTCAAAGAAACCGTTTGTACAAAAGAGGACATTTGACTTATATATCTGAGTATGTCTCTCTTGATGGAGATGTCATTCTATCAAGAGGGCCTTTATGGATCCCGGGTACAACATGCAGCACGTGCGGTTAAGCAGCTTCTGTGTTGTTGTTTTTGTATCTTGCAGGACTGCATTGGAATTTTTGTGTGTGTACAAAAAATTATAATTGTGCTTGTGGTTTGGGCTGTGGCAGCACATGTTGTGCTTTGAAGGAGGACCTATAACATTGGCCACAATGAACCAGAGCCACAGATGTATGGCATGAAGAACATGAAAGTAATGGTGTGTTAGTTGCAATTCAATAATCAGGGTTGTCCCAGCCTCTGCACCATTAAGATAGTTACCAGGAGTGGGGTTCGAACCCACGAGGACATACGTCCATTGGATCTTAAGTCCAACGCCTTAACCACTCGGCCATCCTGGTGCTCAAATGTGAAAAATCAAGTGATGACATAATTGTCATGTACCTATAGCAACCATTTTAAGTCAAAGAAACCGTTTGTACAAAAGAGGACATTTGACTTATATATCTGAGTATGTCTCTCTTGATGGAGATGTCATTCTATCAAGAGGGCCTTTATGGATCCCGGGTACAACATGCAGCACGTGCGGTTAAGCAGCTTCTGTGTTGTTGTTTTTGTATCTTGCAGGACTGCATTGGAATTTTTGTGTGTGTACAAAAAATTATAATTGTGCTTGTGGTTTGGGCTGTGGCAGCACATGTTGTGCTTTGAAGGAGGACCTATAACATTGGCCACAATGAACCAGAGCCACAGATGTATGGCATGAAGAACATGAAAGTAATGGTGTGTTAGTTGCAATTCAATAATCAGGGTTGTCCCAGCCTCTGCACCATTAAGACAGTTACCAGGAGTGGGGTTCGAACCGACGAGGACATACGTCCATTGGATCTTAAGTCCAACGCCTTAACCACTCGGCCATCCTGGTGCTCAAACTTGAAAAATCAAGTGATGACATCATTGTCATGTACCTATAGCAACCATTTTAAGTCAAAGAAACCGTTTGTACAAAAGAGGACATTTGACTTATATATCTGAGTATGTCTCTCTTGATGGAGATGTCATTCTATCAAGAGGGCCTTTATGGATCCCGGGTACAACATGCAGCACGTGCGGTTAAGCAGCTTCTGTGTTGTTGTTTTTGTATCTTGCAGGACTGCATTGGAATTTTTGTGTGTGTACAAAAAATTATAATTGTGCTTGTGGTTTGGGCTGTGGCAGCACATGTTGTGCTTTGAAGGAGGACCTATAACATTGGCCACAATGAACCAGAGCCACAGATGTATGGCATGAAGAACATGAAAGTAATGGTGTGTTAGTTGCAATTCAATAATCAGGGTTGTCCCAGCCTCTGCACCATTAAGATAGTTACCAGGAGTGGGGTTCGAACCCACGAGGACATACGTCCATTGGATCTTAAGTCCAACGCCTTAACCACTCGGCCATCCTGGTGCTCAAACGTGTAAAATCAAGTGATGACATAATTGTCATGTACCTATAGCAACCATTTTAAGTCAAAGAAACCGTTTGTACAAAAGAGGACATTTGACTTATATATCTGAGTATGTCTCTCTTGATGGAGATGTCATTCTATCAAGAGGGCCTTTATGGATCCCGGGTACAACATGCAGCACGTGCGGTTAAGCAGCTTCTGTGTTGTTGTTTTTGTATCTTGCAGGACTGCATTGGAATTTTTGTGTGTGTACAAAAAATTATAATTCTGCTTGTGGTTTGGGCTGTGGCAGCACATGTTGTGCTTTGAAGGAGGACCTATAACATTGGCCACAATGAACCAGAGCCACAGATGTATGGCATGAAGAACATGAAAGTAATGGTGTGTTAGTTGCAATTCAATAATCAGGGTTGTCCCAGCCTCTGCACCATTAAGATAGTTAGCAGGAGTGGGGTTCGTACCCACGAGGACATACGTCCATTGGATCTTTAGTCCAACGCCTTAACCACTCGGCCATCCTGGTGCTCAAACTTGAAAAATCAAGTGATGACATCATTGTCATGTACCTATAGCAACCATTTTAAGTCAAAGAAACCGTTTGTACAAAAGAGGACATTTGACTTATATATCTGAGTATGTCTCTCTTGATGGAGATGTCATTCTATCAAGAGGGCCTTTATGGATCCCGGGTACAACATGCAGCACGTGCGGTTAAGCAGCTTCTGTGTTGTTGTTTTTGTATCTTGCAGGACTGCATTGGAATTTTTGTGTGTGTACAAAAAATTATAATTGTGCTTGTGGTTTGGGCTGTGGCAGCACATGTTGTGCTTTGAAGGAGGACCTATAACATTGGCCACAATGAACCAGAGCCACAGATGTATGGCATGAAGAACATGAAAGTAATGGTGTGTTAGTTGCAATTCAATAATCAGGGTTGTCCCAGCCTCTGCACCATTAAGACAGTTACCAGGAGTGGGGTTCGAACCGACGAGGACATACGTCCATTGGATCTTAAGTCCAACGCCTTAACCACTCGGCCATCCTGGTGCTCAAACTTGAAAAATCAAGTGATGACATCATTGTCATGTACCTATAGCAACCATTTTAAGTCAAAGAAACCGTTTGTACAAAAGAGGACATTTGACTTATATATCTGAGTATGTCTCTCTTGATGGAGATGTCATTCTATCAAGAGGGCCTTTATGGATCCCGGGTACAACATGCAGCACGTGCGGTTAAGCAGCTTCTGTGTTGTTGTTTTTGTATCTTGCAGGACTGCATTGGAATTTTTGTGTGTGTACAAAAAATTATAATTGTGCTTGTGGTTTGGGCTGTGGCAGCACATGTTGTGCTTTGAAGGAGGACCTATAACATTGGCCACAATGAATCAGAGCCACAGATGTATGGCATGAAGAACATGAAAGTAAAGGTGTGTTAGTTGTAATTCAATAATCAGGGTTGTCCCAGCCTCTGCACCATTAAGATAGTTACCAGGAGTGGGGTTCGAACCCACGAGGACATACGTCCATTGGATCTTAAGTCCAACGCCTTAACCACTCGGCCATCCTGGTGCTCAACCTTGAAAAATCAAGTGATGACATCATTGTCATGTACCTATAGCAACCATTTTAAGTCAAAGAAACCGTTTGCACAAAAGAGGACATTTGACTTATATATCTGAGTATGTCTCTCTTGATGGAGATGTCATTCTATCAAGAGGGCCTTTATGGATCCCGGGTACAACATGCAGCACGTGCGGTTAAGCAGCTTCTGTGTTGTTGTTTTTGTATCTTGCAGGACTGCATTGGAATTTTTGTGTGTGTACAAAAAATTATAATTCTGCTTGTGGTTTGGGCTGTGGCAGCACATGTTGTGCTTTGAAGGAGGACCTATAACATTGGCCACAATGAACCAGAGCCACAGATGTATGGCATGAAGAACATGAAAGTAATGGTGTGTTAGTTGCAATTCAATAATCAGGGTTGTCCCAGCCTCTGCACCATTAAGACAGTTACCAGGAGTGGGGTTCGAACCGACGAGGACATACGTCCATTGGATCTTAAATCCAACGCCTTAACCACTCGGCCATCCTGGTGCTCAAACTTGAAAAATCAAGTGATGACATCATTGTCATGTACCTATAGCAACCATTTTAAGTCAAAGAAACCGTTTGTACAAAAGAGGACATTTGACTTATATATCTGAGTATGTCTCTCTTGATGGAGATGTCATTCTATCAAGAGGGCCTTTATGGATCCCGGGTACAACATGCAGCACGTGCGGTTAAGCAGCTTCTGTGTTGTTGTTTTTGTATCTTGCAGGACTGCATTGGAATTTTTGTGTGTGTACAAAAAATTATAATTGTGCTTGTGGTTTGGGCTGTGGCAGCACATGTTGTGCTTTGAAGGAGGACCTATAACATTGGCCACAATGAACCAGAGCCACAGATGTATGGCATGAAGAACATGAAAGTAATGGTGTGTTAGTTGCAATTCAATAATCAGGGTTGTCCCAGCCTCTGCACCATTAAGATAGTTAGCAGGAGTGGGGTTCGTACCCACGAGGACATACGTCCATTGGATCTTTAGTCCAACGCCTTAACCACTCGGCCATCCTGGTGCTCAAACTTGAAAAATCAAGTGATGAAATAATTGTCATGTACCTATAGCAACCATTTTAAGTCAAAGAAACCGTTTGTACAAAAGAGGACATTTGACTTATATATCTGAGTATGTCTCTCTTGATGGAGATGTCATTCTATCAAGAGGGCCTTTATGGATCCCGGGTACAACATGCAGCACGTGCGGTTAAGCAGCTTCTGTGTTGTTGTTTTTGTATCTTGCAGGACTGCATTGGAATTTTTGTGTGTGTACAAAAAATTATAATTGTGCTTGTGGTTTGGGCTGTGGCAGCACATGTTGTGCTTTGAAGGAGGACCTATAACATTGGCCACAATGAATCAGAGCCACAGATGTATGGCATGAAGAACATGAAAGTAAAGGTGTGTTAGTTGTAATTCAATAATCAGGGTTGTCCCAGCCTCTGCACCATTAAGATAGTTACCAGGAGTGGGGTTCGAACCCACGAGGACATACGTCCATTGGATCTTAAGTCCAACGCCTTAACCACTCGGCCATCCTGGTGCTCAAACTTGAAAAATCAAGTGATGACATCATTGTCATGTACCTATAGCAACCATTTTAAGTCAAAGAAACCGTTTGCACAAAAGAGGACATTTGACTTATATATCTGAGTATGTCTCTCTTGATGGAGATGTCATTCTATCAAGAGGGCCTTTATGGATCCCGGGTACAACATGCAGCACGTGCGGTTAAGCAGCTTCTGTGTTGTTGTTTTTGTATCTTGCAGGACTGCATTGGAATTTTTGTGTGTGTACAAAAAATTATAATTGTGCTTGTGGTTTGGGCTGTGGCAGCACATGTTGTGCTTTGAAGGAGGACCTATAACATTGGCCACAATGAATCAGAGCCACAGATGTATGGCATGAAGAACATGAAAGTAAAGGTGTGTTAGTTGTAATTCAATAATCAGGGTTGTCCCAGCCTCTGCACCATTAAGATAGTTACCAGGAGTGGGGTTCGAACCCACGAGGACATACGTCCATTGGATCTTAAGTCCAACGCCTTAACCACTCGGCCATCCTGGTGCTCAAATGTGAAAAATCAAGTGATGACATAATTGTCATGTACCTATAGCAACCATTTTAAGTCAAAGAAACCGTTTGTACAAAAGAGGACATTTGACTTATATATCTGAGTATGTCTCTCTTGATGGAGATGTCATTCTATCAAGAGGGCCTTTATGGATCCCGGGTACAACATGCAGCACGTGCGGTTAAGCAGCTTCTGTGTTGTTGTTTTTGTATCTTGCAGGACTGCATTGGAATTTTTGTGTGTGTACAAAAAATTATAATTGTGCTTGTGGTTTGGGCTGTGGCAGCACATGTTGTGCTTTGAAGGAGGACCTATAACATTGGCCACAATGAACCAGAGCCACAGATGTATGGCATGAAGAACATGAAAGTAATGGTGTGTTAGTTGCAATTCAATAATCAGGGTTGTCCCAGCCTCTGCACCATTAAGACAGTTACCAGGAGTGGGGTTCGAACCGACGAGGACATACGTCCATTGGATCTTAAGTCCAACGCCTTAACCACTCGGCCATCCTGGTGCTCAAACTTGAAAAATCAAGTTATGACATCATTGTCATGTACCTATAGCAACCATTTTAAGTCAAAGAAACCGTTTGTACAAAAGAGGACATTTGACTTATATATCTGAGTATGTCTCTCTTGATGGAGATGTCATTCTATCAAGAGGGCCTTTATGGATCCCGGGTACAACATGCAGCACGTGCGGTTAAGCAGCTTCTGTGTTGTTGTTTTTGTATCTTGCAGGACTGCATTGGAATTTTTGTGTGTGTACAAAAAATTATAATTGTGCTTGTGGTTTGGGCTGTGGCAGCACATGTTGTGCTTTGAAGGAGGACCTATAACATTGGCCACAATGAATCAGAGCCACAGATGTATGGCATGAAGAACATGAAAGTAATGGTGTGTTAGTTGTAATTCAATAATCAGGGTTGTCCCAGCCTCTGCACCATTAAGATAGTTACCAGGAGTGGGGTTCGAACCCACGAGGACATACGTCCATTGGATCTTAAGTCCAACGCCTTAACCACTCGGCCATCCTGGTGCTCAAACTTGAAAAATCAAGTGATGACATCATTGTCATGTACCTATAGCAACCATTTTAAGTCAAAGAAACCGTTTGCACAAAAGAGGACATTTGACTTATATATCTGAGTATGTCTCTCTTGATGGAGATGTCATTCTATCAAGAGGGCCTTTATGGATCCCGGGTACAACATGCAGCACGTGCGGTTAAGCAGCTTCTGTGTTGTTGTTTTTGTGTCTTGCAGGACTGCATTGGAATTTTTGTGTGTGTACAAAAAATTATAATTCTGCTTGTGGTTTGGGCTGTGGCAGCACATGTTGTGCTTTGAAGGAGGACCTATAACATTGGCCACAATGAACCAGAGCCACAGATGTATGGCATGAAGAACATGAAAGTAATGGTGTGTTAGTTGCAATTCAATAATCAGGGTTGTCCCAGCCTCTGCACCATTAAGATAGTTACCAGGAGTGGGGTTCGAACCCACGAGGACATACGTCCATTGGATCTTAAGTCCAACGCCTTAACCACTCGGCCATCCTGGTGCTCAAACGTGAAAAATCAAGTGATGACATCATTGTCATGTACCTATAGCAACCATTTTAAGTCAAAGAAACCGTTTGTACAAAAGAGGACATTTGACTTATATATCTGAGTATGTCTCTCTTGATGGAGATGTCATTCTATCAAGAGGGCCTTTATGGATCCCGGGTACAACATGCAGCACGTGCGGTTAAGCAGCTTCTGTGTTGTTGTTTTTGTATCTTGCAGGACTGCATTGGAATTTTTGTGTGTGTACAAAAAATTATAATTCTGCTTGTGGTTTGGGCTGTGGCAGCACATGTTGTGCTTTGAAGGAGGACCTATAACATTGGCCACAATGAACCAGAGCCACAGATGTATGGCATGAAGAACATGAAAGTAATGGTGTGTTAGTTGCAATTCAATAATCAGGGTTGTCCCAGCCTCTGCACCATTAAGATAGTTAGCAGGAGTGGGGTTCGTACCCACGAGGACATACGTCCATTGGATCTTTAGTCCAACGCCTTAACCACTCGGCCATCCTGGTGCTCAAACTTGAAAAATCAAGTGATGAAATAATTGTCATGTACCTATAGCAACCATTTTAAGTCAAAGAAACCGTTTGTACAAAAGAGGACATTTGACTTATATATCTGAGTATGTCTCTCTTGATGGAGATGTCATTCTATCAAGAGGGCCTTTATGGATCCCGGGTACAACATGCAGCACGTGCGGTTAAGCAGCTTCTGTGTTGTTGTTTTTGTATCTTGCAGGACTGCATTGGAATTTTTGTGTGTGTACAAAAAATTATAATTGTGCTTGTGGTTTGGGCTGTGGCAGCACATGTTGTGCTTTGAAGGAGGACCTATAACATTGGCCACAATGAACCAGAGCCACAGATGTATGGCATGAAGAACATGAAAGTAATGGTGTGTTAGTTGCAATTCAATAATCAGGGTTGTCCCAGCCTCTGCACCATTAAGACAGTTACCAGGAGTGGGGTTCGAACCGACGAGGACATACGTCCATTGGATCTTAAGTCCAACGCCTTAACCACTCGGCCATCCTGGTGCTCAAACTTGAAAAATCAAGTTATGACATCATTGTCATGTACCTATAGCAACCATTTTAAGTCAAAGAAACCGTTTGTACAAAAGAGGACATTTGACTTATATATCTGAGTATGTCTCTCTTGATGGAGATGTCATTCTATCAAGAGGGCCTTTATGGATCCCGGGTACAACATGCAGCACGTGCGGTTAAGCAGCTTCTGTGTTGTTGTTTTTGTATCTTGCAGGACTGCATTGGAATTTTTGTGTGTGTACAAAAAATTATAATTGTGCTTGTGGTTTGGGCTGTGGCAGCACATGTTGTGCTTTGAAGGAGGACCTATAACATTGGCCACAATGAATCAGAGCCACAGATGTATGGCATGAAGAACATGAAAGTAATGGTGTGTTAGTTGTAATTCAATAATCAGGGTTGTCCCAGCCTCTGCACCATTAAGATAGTTACCAGGAGTGGGGTTCGAACCCACGAGGACATACGTCCATTGGATCTTAAGTCCAACGCCTTAACCACTCGGCCATCCTGGTGCTCAAACTTGAAAAATCAAGTGATGACATCATTGTCATGTACCTATAGCAACCATTTTAAGTCAAAGAAACCGTTTGCACAAAAGAGGACATTTGACTTATATATCTGAGTATGTCTCTCTTGATGGAGATGTCATTCTATCAAGAGGGCCTTTATGGATCCCGGGTACAACATGCAGCACGTGCGGTTAAGCAGCTTCTGTGTTGTTGTTTTTGTGTCTTGCAGGACTGCATTGGAATTTTTGTGTGTGTACAAAAAATTATAATTCTGCTTGTGGTTTGGGCTGTGGCAGCACATGTTGTGCTTTGAAGGAGGACCTATAACATTGGCCACAATGAACCAGAGCCACAGATGTATGGCATGAAGAACATGAAAGTAATGGTGTGTTAGTTGCAATTCAATAATCAGGGTTGTCCCAGCCTCTGCACCATTAAGATAGTTACCAGGAGTGGGGTTCGAACCCACGAGGACATACGTCCATTGGATCTTAAGTCCAACGCCTTAACCACTCGGCCATCCTGGTGCTCAAACGTGAAAAATCAAGTGATGACATCATTGTCATGTACCTATAGCAACCATTTTAAGTCAAAGAAACCGTTTGTACAAAAGAGGACATTTGACTTATATATCTGAGTATGTCTCTCTTGATGGAGATGTCATTCTATCAAGAGGGCCTTTATGGATCCCGGGTACAACATGCAGCACGTGCGGTTAAGCAGCTTCTGTGTTGTTGTTTTTGTATCTTGCAGGACTGCATTGGAATTTTTGTGTGTGTACAAAAAATTATAATTCTGCTTGTGGTTTGGGCTGTGGCAGCACATGTTGTGCTTTGAAGGAGGACCTATAACATTGGCCACAATGAACCAGAGCCACAGATGTATGGCATGAAGAACATGAAAGTAATGGTGTGTTAGTTGCAATTCAATAATCAGGGTTGTCCCAGCCTCTGCACCATTAAGATAGTTAGCAGGAGTGGGGTTCGTACCCACGAGGACATACGTCCATTGGATCTTTAGTCCAACGCCTTAACCACTCGGCCATCCTGGTGCTCAAACTTGAAAAATCAAGTGATGAAATAATTGTCATGTACCTATAGCAACCATTTTAAGTCAAAGAAACCGTTTGTACAAAAGAGGACATTTGACTTATATATCTGAGTATGTCTCTCTTGATGGAGATGTCATTCTATCAAGAGGGCCTTTATGGATCCCGGGTACAACATGCAGCACGTGCGGTTAAGCAGCTTCTGTGTTGTTGTTTTTGTATCTTGCAGGACTGCATTGGAATTTTTGTGTGTGTACAAAAAATTATAATTGTGCTTGTGGTTTGGGCTGTGGCAGCACATGTTGTGCTTTGAAGGAGGACCTATAACATTGGCCACAATGAACCAGAGCCACAGATGTATGGCATGAAGAACATGAAAGTAATGGTGTGTTAGTTGCAATTCAATAATCAGGGTTGTCCCAGCCTCTGCACCATTAAGACAGTTACCAGGAGTGGGGTTCGAACCGACGAGGACATACGTCCATTGGATCTTAAGTCCAACGCCTTAACCACTCGGCCATCCTGGTGCTCAAACTTGAAAAATCAAGTGATGACATCATTGTCATGTACCTATAGCAACCATTTTAAGTCAAAGAAACCGTTTGTACAAAAGAGGACATTTGACTTATATATCTGAGTATGTCTCTCTTGATGGAGATGTCATTCTATCAAGAGGGCCTTTATGGATCCCGGGTACAACATGCAGCACGTGCGGTTAAGCAGCTTCTGTGTTGTTGTTTTTGTATCTTGCAGGACTGCATTGGAATTTTTGTGTGTGTACAAAAAATTATAATTGTGCTTGTGGTTTGGGCTGTGGCAGCACATGTTGTGCTTTGAAGGAGGACCTATAACATTGGCCACAATGAATCAGAGCCACAGATGTATGGCATGAAGAACATGAAAGTAAAGGTGTGTTAGTTGTAATTCAATAATCAGGGTTGTCCCAGCCTCTGCACCATTAAGATAGTTACCAGGAGTGGGGTTCGAACCCACGAGGACATACGTCCATTGGATCTTAAGTCCAACGCCTTAACCACTCGGCCATCCTGGTGCTCAACCTTGAAAAATCAAGTGATGACATCATTGTCATGTACCTATAGCAACCATTTTAAGTCAAAGAAACCGTTTGCACAAAAGAGGACATTTGACTTATATATCTGAGTATGTCTCTCTTGATGGAGATGTCATTCTATCAAGAGGGCCTTTATGGATCCCGGGTACAACATGCAGCATGTGCGGTTAAGCAGCTTCTGTGTTGTTGTTTTTGTATCTTGCAGGACTGCATTGGAATTTTTGTGTGTGTACAAAAAATTATAATTCTGCTTGTGGTTTGGGCTGTGGCAGCACATGTTGTGCTTTGAAGGAGGACCTATAACATTGGCCACAATGAACCAGAGCCACAGATGTATGGCATGAAGAACATGAAAGTAATGGTGTGTTAGTTGCAATTCAATAATCAGGGTTGTCCCAGCCTCTGCACCATTAAGACAGTTACCAGGAGTGGGGTTCGAACCGACGAGGACATACGTCCATTGGATCTTAAGTCCAACGCCTTAACCACTCGGCCATCCTGGTGCTCAAACTTGAAAAATCAAGTGATGACATCATTGTCATGTACCTATAGCAACCATTTTAAGTCAAAGAAACCGTTTGTACAAAAGAGGACATTTGACTTATATATCTGAGTATGTCTCTCTTGATGGAGATGTCATTCTATCAAGAGGGCCTTTATGGATCCCGGGTACAACATGCAGCACGTGCGGTTAAGCAGCTTCTGTGTTGTTGTTTTTGTATCTTGCAGGACTGCATTGGAATTTTTGTGTGTGTACAAAAAATTATAATTGTGCTTGTGGTTTGGGCTGTGGCAGCACATGTTGTGCTTTGAAGGAGGACCTATAACATTGGCCACAATGAACCAGAGCCACAGATGTATGGCATGAAGAACATGAAAGTAATGGTGTGTTAGTTGCAATTCAATAATCAGGGTTGTCCCAGCCTCTGCACCATTAAGATAGTTAGCAGGAGTGGGGTTCGTACCCACGAGGACATACGTCCATTGGATCTTTAGTCCAACGCCTTAACCACTCGGCCATCCTGGTGCTCAAACTTGAAAAATCAAGTGATGAAATAATTGTCATGTACCTATAGCAACCATTTTAAGTCAAAGAAACCGTTTGTACAAAAGAGGACATTTGACTTATATATCTGAGTATGTCTCTCTTGATGGAGATGTCATTCTATCAAGAGGGCCTTTATGGATCCCGGGTACAACATGCAGCACGTGCGGTTAAGCAGCTTCTGTGTTGTTGTTTTTGTATCTTGCAGGACTGCATTGGAATTTTTGTGTGTGTACAAAAAATTATAATTGTGCTTGTGGTTTGGGCTGTGGCAGCACATGTTGTGCTTTGAAGGAGGACCTATAACATTGGCCACAATGAATCAGAGCCACAGATGTATGGCATGAAGAACATGAAAGTAAAGGTGTGTTAGTTGTAATTCAATAATCAGGGTTGTCCCAGCCTCTGCACCATTAAGATAGTTACCAGGAGTGGGGTTCGAACCCACGAGGACATACGTCCATTGGATCTTAAGTCCAACGCCTTAACCACTCGGCCATCCTGGTGCTCAAACTTGAAAAATCAAGTGATGACATCATTGTCATGTACCTATAGCAACCATTTTAAGTCAAAGAAACCGTTTGCACAAAAGAGGACATTTGACTTATATATCTGAGTATGTCTCTCTTGATGGAGATGTCATTCTATCAAGAGGGCCTTTATGGATCCCGGGTACAACATGCAGCACGTGCGGTTAAGCAGCTTCTGTGTTGTTGTTTTTGTATCTTGCAGGACTGCATTGGAATTTTTATGTGTGTACAAAAAATTATAATTCTGCTTGTGGTTTGGGCTGTGGCAGCACATGTTGTGCTTTGAAGGAGGACCTATAACATTGGCCACAATGAACCAGAGCCACAGATGTATGGCATGAAGAACATGAAAGTAATGGTGTGTTAGTTGCAATTCAATAATCAGGGTTGTCCCAGCCTCTGCACCATTAAGATAGTTACCAGGAGTGGGGTTCGAACCCACGAGGACATACGTCCATTGGATCTTAAGTCCAACGCCTTAACCACTCGGCCATCCTGGTGCTCAAATGTGAAAAATCAAGTGATGACATAATTGTCATGTACCTATAGCAACCATTTTAAGTCAAAGAAACCGTTTGTACAAAAGAGGACATTTGACTTATATATCTGAGTATGTCTCTCTTGATGGAGATGTCATTCTATCAAGAGGGCCTTTATGGATCCCGGGTACAACATGCAGCACGTGCGGTTAAGCAGCTTCTGTGTTGTTGTTTTTGTATCTTGCAGGACTGCATTGGAATTTTTGTGTGTGTACAAAAAATTATAATTGTGCTTGTGGTTTGGGCTGTGGCAGCACATGTTGTGCTTTGAAGGAGGACCTATAACATTGGCCACAATGAACCAGAGCCACAGATGTATGGCATGAAGAACATGAAAGTAATGGTGTGTTAGTTGCAATTCAATAATCAGGGTTGTCCCAGCCTCTGCACCATTAAGACAGTTACCAGGAGTGGGGTTCGAACCGACGAGGACATACGTCCATTGGATCTTAAGTCCAACGCCTTAACCACTCGGCCATCCTGGTGCTCAAACTTGAAAAATCAAGTTATGACATCATTGTCATGTACCTATAGCAACCATTTTAAGTCAAAGAAACCGTTTGTACAAAAGAGGACATTTGACTTATATATCTGAGTATGTCTCTCTTGATGGAGATGTCATTCTATCAAGAGGGCCTTTATGGATCCCGGGTACAACATGCAGCACGTGCGGTTAAGCAGCTTCTGTGTTGTTGTTTTTGTATCTTGCAGGACTGCATTGGAATTTTTGTGTGTGTACAAAAAATTATAATTGTGCTTGTGGTTTGGGCTGTGGCAGCACATGTTGTGCTTTGAAGGAGGACCTATAACATTGGCCACAATGAATCAGAGCCACAGATGTATGGCATGAAGAACATGAAAGTAATGGTGTGTTAGTTGTAATTCAATAATCAGGGTTGTCCCAGCCTCTGCACCATTAAGATAGTTACCAGGAGTGGGGTTCGAACCCACGAGGACATACGTCCATTGGATCTTAAGTCCAACGCCTTAACCACTCGGCCATCCTGGTGCTCAAACTTGAAAAATCAAGTGATGACATCATTGTTATGTACCTATAGCAACCATTTTAAGTCAAAGAAACCGTTTGCACAAAAGAGGACATTTGACTTATATATCTGAGTATGTCTCTCTTGATGGAGATGTCATTCTATCAAGAGGGCCTTTATGGATCCCGGGTACAACATGCAGCACGTGCGGTTAAGCAGCTTCTGTGTTGTTGTTTTTGTGTCTTGCAGGACTGCATTGGAATTTTTGTGTGTGTACAAAAAATTATAATTCTGCTTGTGGTTTGGGCTGTGGCAGCACATGTTGTGCTTTGAAGGAGGACCTATAACATTGGCCACAATGAACCAGAGCCACAGATGTATGGCATGAAGAACATGAAAGTAATGGTGTGTTAGTTGCAATTCAATAATCAGGGTTGTCCCAGCCTCTGCACCATTAAGATAGTTACCAGGAGTGGGGTTCGAACCCACGAGGACATACGTCCATTGGATCTTAAGTCCAACGCCTTAACCACTCAGCCATCCTGGTGCTCAAACGTGAAAAATCAAGTGATGACATCATTGTCATGTACCTATAGCAACCATTTTAAGTCAAAGAAACCGTTTGTACAAAAGAGGACATTTGACTTATATATCTGAGTATGTCTCTCTTGATGGAGATGTCATTCTATCAAGAGGGCCTTTATGGATCCCGGGTACAACATGCAGCACGTGCGGTTAAGCAGCTTCTGTGTTGTTGTTTTTGTATCTTGCAGGACTGCATTGGAATTTTTGTGTGTGTACAAAAAATTATAATTCTGCTTGTGGTTTGGGCTGTGGCAGCACATGTTGTGCTTTGAAGGAGGACCTATAACATTGGCCACAATGAACCAGAGCCACAGATGTATGGCATGAAGAACATGAAAGTAATGGTGTGTTAGTTGCAATTCAATAATCAGGGTTGTCCCAGCCTCTGCACCATTAAGATAGTTAGCAGGAGTGGGGTTCGTACCCACGAGGACATACGTCCATTGGATCTTTAGTCCAACGCCTTAACCACTCGGCCATCCTGGTGCTCAAACTTGAAAAATCAAGTGATGAAATAATTGTCATGTACCTATAGCAACCATTTTAAGTCAAAGAAACCGTTTGTACAAAAGAGGACATTTGACTTATATATCTGAGTATGTCTCTCTTGATGGAGATGTCATTCTATCAAGAGGGCCTTTATGGATCCCGGGTACAACATGCAGCACGTGCGGTTAAGCAGCTTCTGTGTTGTTGTTTTTGTATCTTGCAGGACTGCATTGGAATTTTTGTGTGTGTACAAAAAATTATAATTCTGCTTGTGGTTTGGGCTGTGGCAGCACATGTTGTGCTTTGAAGGAGGACCTATAACATTGGCCACAATGAATCAGAGCCACAGATGTATGGCATGAAGAACATGAAAGTAAAGGTGTGTTAGTTGTAATTCAATAATCAGGGTTGTCCCAGCCTCTGCACCATTAAGATAGTTACCAGGAGTGGGGTTCGAACCCACGAGGACATACGTCCATTGGATCTTAAGTCCAACGCCTTAACCACTCGGCCATCCTGGTGCTCAAACTTGAAAAATCAAGTGATGACATCATTGTCATGTACCTATAGCAACCATTTTAAGTCAAAGAAACCGTTTGCACAAAAGAGGACATTTGACTTATATATCTGAGTATGTCTCTCTTGATGGAGATGTCATTCTATCAAGAGGGCCTTTATGGATCCCGGGTACAACATGCAGCACGTGCGGTTAAGCAGCTTCTGTGTTGTTGTTTTTGTATCTTGCAGGACTGCATTGGAATTTTTGTGTGTGTACAAAAAATTATAATTCTGCTTGTGGTTTGGGCTGTGGCAGCACATGTTGTGCTTTGAAGGAGGACCTATAACATTGGCCACAATGAACCAGAGCCACAGATGTATGGCATGAAGAACATGAAAGTAATGGTGTGTTAGTTGCAATTCAATAATCAGGGTTGTCCCAGCCTCTGCACCATTAAGATAGTTACCAGGAGTGGGGGTCGAACCCACGAGGACATACGTCCATTGGATCTTAAGTCCAACGCCTTAACCACTCGGCCATCCTGGTGCTCAAATGTGAAAAATCAAGTGATGACATAATTGTCATGTACCTATAGCAACCATTTTAAGTCAAAGAAACCGTTTGTACAAAAGAGGACATTTGACTTATATATCTGAGTATGTCTCTCTTGATGGAGATGTCATTCTATCAAGAGGGCCTTTATGGATCCCGGGTACAACATGCAGCACGTGCGGTTAAGCAGCTTCTGTGTTGTTGTTTTTGTATCTTGCAGGACTGCATTGGAATTTTTGTGTGTGTACAAAAAATTATAATTGTGCTTGTGGTTTGGGCTGTGGCAGCACATGTTGTGCTTTGAAGGAGGACCTATAACATTGGCCACAATGAACCAGAGCCACAGATGTATGGCATGAAGAACATGAAAGTAATGGTGTGTTAGTTGCAATTCAATAATCAGGGTTGTCCCAGCCTCTGCACCATTAAGACAGTTACCAGGAGTGGGGTTCGAACCGACGAGGACATACGTCCATTGGATCTTAAGTCCAACGCCTTAACCACTCGGCCATCCTGGTGCTCAAACTTGAAAAATCAAGTTATGACATCATTGTCATGTACCTATAGCAACCATTTTAAGTCAAAGAAACCGTTTGTACAAAAGAGGACATTTGACTTATATATCTGAGTATGTCTCTCTTGATGGAGATGTCATTCTATCAAGAGGGCCTTTATGGATCCCGGGTACAACATGCAGCACGTGCGGTTAAGCAGCTTCTGTGTTGTTGTTTTTGTATCTTGCAGGACTGCATTGGAATTTTTGTGTGTGTACAAAAAATTATAATTGTGCTTGTGGTTTGGGCTGTGGCAGCACATGTTGTGCTTTGAAGGAGGACCTATAACATTGGCCACAATGAATCAGAGCCACAGATGTATGGCATGAAGAACATGAAAGTAATGGTGTGTTAGTTGTAATTCAATAATCAGGGTTGTCCCAGCCTCTGCACCATTAAGATAGTTACCAGGAGTGGGGTTCGAACCCACGAGGACATACGTCCATTGGATTTTAAGTCCAACGCCTTAACCACTCGGCCATCCTGGTGATCAAACTTGAAAAATCAAGTGATGACATCATTGTCATGTACCTATAGCAACCATTTTAAGTCAAAGAAACCGTTTGCACAAAAGAGGACATTTGACTTATATATCTGAGTATGTCTCTCTTGATGGAGATGTCATTCTATCAAGAGGGCCTTTATGGATCCCGGGTACAACATGCAGCACGTGCGGTTAAGCAGCTTCTGTGTTGTTGTTTTTGTGTCTTGCAGGACTGCATTGGAATTTTTGTGTGTGTACAAAAAATTATAATTCTGCTTGTGGTTTGGGCTGTGGCAGCACATGTTGTGCTTTGAAGGAGGACCTATAACATTGGCCACAATGAACCAGAGCCACAGATGTATGGCATGAAGAACATGAAAGTAATGGTGTGTTAGTTGCAATTCAATAATCAGGGTTGTCCCAGCCTCTGCACCATTAAGATAGTTACCAGGAGTGGGGTTCGAACCCACGAGGACATACGTCCATTGGATCTTAAGTCCAACGCCTTAACCACTCGGCCATCCTGGTGCTCAAACGTGAAAAATCAAGTGATGACATAATTGTCATGTACCTATAGCAACCATTTTAAGTCAAAGAAACCGTTTGTACAAAAGAGGACATTTGACTTATATATCTGAGTATGTCTCTCTTGATGGAGATGTCATTCTATCAAGAGGGCCTTTATGGATCCCGGGTACAACATGCAGCACGTGCGGTTAAGCAGCTTCTGTGTTGTTGTTTTTGTATCTTGCAGGACTGCATTGGAATTTTTGTGTGTGTACAAAAAATTATAATTCTGCTTGTGGTTTGGGCTGTGGCAGCACATGTTGTGCTTTGAAGGAGGACCTATAACATTGGCCACAATGAACCAGAGCCACAGATGTATGGCATGAAGAACATGAAAGTAATGGTGTGTTAGTTGCAATTCAATAATCAGGGTTGTCCCAGCCTCTGCACCATTAAGATAGTTAGCAGGAGTGGGGTTCGTACCCACGAGGACATACGTCCATTGGATCTTTAGTCCAACGCCTTAACCACTCGGCCATCCTGGTGCTCAAACTTGAAAAATCAAGTGATGAAATAATTGTCATGTACCTATAGCAACCATTTTAAGTCAAAGAAACCGTTTGTACAAAAGAGGACATTTGACTTATATATCTGAGTATGTCTCTCTTGATGGAGATGTCATTCTATCAAGAGGGCCTTTATGGATCCCGGGTACAACATGCAGCACGTGCGGTTAAGCAGCTTCTGTGTTGTTGTTTTTGTATCTTGCAGGACTGCATTGGAATTTTTGTGTGTGTACAAAAAATTATAATTCTACTTGTGGTTTGGGCTGTGGCAGCACATGTTGTGCTTTGAAGGAGGACCTATAACATTGGCCACAATGAACCAGAGCCACAGATGTATGGCATGAAGAACATGAAAGTAATGGTGTGTTAGTTGCAATTCAATAATCAGGGTTGTCCCAGCCTCTGCACCATTAAGATAGTTAGCAGGAGTGGGGTTCGTACCCACGAGGACATACGTCCATTGGATCTTTAGTCCAACGCCTTAACCACTCGGCCATCCTGGTGCTCAAACTTGAAAAATCAAGTGATGAAATAATTGTCATGTACCTATAGCAACCATTTTAAGTCAAAGAAACCGTTTGTACAAAAGAGGACATTTGACTTATATATCTGAGTATGTCTCTCTTGATGGAGATGTCATTCTATCAAGAGGGCCTTTATGGATCCCGGGTACAACATGCAGCACGTGGGGTTAAGCAGCTTCTGTGTTGTTGTTTTTGTATCTTGCAGGACTGCATTGGAATTTTTGTGTGTGTACAAAAAATTATAATTGTGCTTGTGGTTTGGGCTGTGGCAGCACATGTTGTGCTTTGAAGGAGGACCTATAACATTGGCCACAATGAATCAGAGCCACAGATGTATGGCATGAAGAACATGAAAGTAATGGTGTGTTAGTTGTAATTCAATAATCAGGGTTGTCCCAGCCTCTGCACCATTAAGATAGTTACCAGGAGTGGGGTTCGAACCCACGAGGACATACGTCCATTGGATCTTAAGTCCAACGCCTTAACCACTCGGCCATCCTGGTGCTCAAACTTGAAAAATCAAGTGATGACATCATTGTCATGTACCTATAGCAACCATTTTAAGTCAAAGAAACCGTTTGCACAAAAGAGGACATTTGACTTATATATCTGAGTATGTCTCTCTTGATGGAGATGTCATTCTATCAAGAGGGCCTTTATGGATCCCGGGTACAACATGCAGCACGTGCGGTTAAGCAGCTTCTGTGTTGTTGTTTTTGTATCTTGCAGGACTGCATTGGAATTTTTGTGTGTGTACAAAAAATTATAATTCTGCTTGTGGTTTGGGCTGTGGCAGCACATGTTGTGCTTTGAAGGAGGACCTATAACATTGGCCACAATGAACCAGAGCCACAGATGTATGGCATGAAGAACATGAAAGTAATGGTGTGTTAGTTGCAATTCAATAATCAGGGTTGTCCCAGCCTCTGCACCATTAAGATAGTTACCAGGAGTGGGGTTCGAACCCACGAGGACATACGTCCATTGGATCTTAAGTCCAACGCCTTAACCACTCGGCCATCCTGGTGCTCAAACGTGAAAAATCAAGTGATGACATAATTGTCATGTACCTATAGCAACCATTTTAAGTCAAAGAAACCGTTTGCACAAAAGAGGACATTTGACTTATATATCTGAGTATGTCTCTCTTGATGGAGATGTCATTCTATCAAGAGGGCCTTTATGGATCCCGGGTACAACATGCAGCACGTGCGGTTAAGCAGCTTCTGTGTTGTTGTTTTTGTATCTTGCAGGACTGCATTGGAATTTTTGTGTGTGTACAAAAAATTATAATTCTGCTTGTGGTTTGGGCTGTGGCAGCACATGTTGTGCTTTGAAGGAGGACCTATAACATTGGCCACAATGAACCAGAGCCACAGATGTATGGCATGAAGAACATGAAAGTAATGGTGTGTTAGTTGCAATTCAATAATCAGGGTTGTCCCAGCCTCTGCACCATTAAGATAGTTAGCAGGAGTGGGGTTCGTACCCACGAGGACATACGTCCATTGGATCTTTAGTCCAACGCCTTAACCACTCGGCCATCCTGGTGCTCAAACTTGAAAAATCAAGTGATGAAATAATTGTCATGTACCTATAGCAACCATTTTAAGTCAAAGAAACCGTTTGTACAAAAGAGGACATTTGACTTATATATCTGAGTATGTCTCTCTTGATGGAGATGTCATTCTATCAAGAGGGCCTTTATGGATCCCGGGTACAACATGCAGCACGTGCGGTTAAGCAGCTTCTGTGTTGTTGTTTTTGTATCTTGCAGGACTGCATTGGAATTTTTGTGTGTGTACAAAAAATTATAATTCTACTTGTGGTTTGGGCTGTGGCAGCACATGTTGTGCTTTGAAGGAGGACCTATAACATTGGCCACAATGAACCAGAGCCACAGATGTATGGCATGAAGAACATGAAAGTAATGGTGTGTTAGTTGCAATTCAATAATCAGGGTTGTCCCAGCCTCTGCACCATTAAGATAGTTACCAGGAGTGGGGTTCGAACCCACGAGGACATACGTCCATTGGATCTTAAGTCCAACGCCTTAACCACTCGGCCATCCTGGTGCTCAAACGTGAAAAATCAAGTGATGACATAATTGTCATGTACCTATAGCAACCATTTTAAGTCAAAGAAACCGTTTGCACAAAAGAGGACATTTGACTTATATATCTGAGTATGTCTCTCTTGATGGAGATGTCATTCTATCAAGAGGGCCTTTATGGATCCCGGGTACAACATGCAGCACGTGCGGTTAAGCAGCTTCTGTGTTGTTGTTTTTGTATCTTGCAGGACTGCATTGGAATTTTTGTGTGTGTACAAAAAATTATAATTCTGCTTGTGGTTTGGGCTGTGGCAGCACATGTTGTGCTTTGAAGGAGGACCTATAACATTGGCCACAATGAACCAGAGCCACAGATGTATGGCATGAAGAACATGAAAGTAATGGTGTGTTAGTTGCAATTCAATAATCAGGGTTGTCCCAGCCTCTGCACCATTAAGATAGTTAGCAGGAGTGGGGTTCGTACCCACGAGGACATATGTCCATTGGATCTTTAGTCCAACGCCTTAACCACTCGGCCATCCTGGTGCTCAAACTTGAAAAATCAAGTGATGAAATAATTGTCATGTACCTATAGCAACCATTTTAAGTCAAAGAAACCGTTTGTACAAAAGAGGACATTTGACTTATATATCTGAGTATGTCTCTCTTGATGGAGATGTCATTCTATCAAGAGGGCCTTTATGGATCCCGGGTACAACATGCAGCACGTGGGGTTAAGCAGCTTCTGTGTTGTTGTTTTTGTATCTTGCAGGACTGCATTGGAATTTTTGTGTGTGTACAAAAAATTATAATTGTGGTTTGGGCTGTGGCAGCACATGTTGTGCTTTGAAGGAGGACCTATAACATTGGCCACAATGAACCAGAGCCACAGATGTATGGCATGAAGAACATGAAAGTAATGGTGTGTTAGTTGCAATTCAATAATCAGGGTTGTCCCAGCCTCTGCACCATTAAGACAGTTACCAGGAGTGGGGTTCGAACCGACGAGGACATACGTCCATTGGATCTTAAGTCCAACGCCTTAACCACTCGGCCATCCTGGTGCTCAAACTTGAAAAATCAAGTGATGACATCATTGTCATGTACCTATAGCAACCATTTTAAGTCAAAGAAACCGTTTGTACAAAAGAGGACATTTGACTTATATATCTGAGTATGTCTCTCTTGATGGAGATGTCATTCTATCAAGAGGGCCTTTATGGATCCCGGGTACAACATGCAGCACGTGCGGTTAAGCAGCTTCTGTGTTGTTGTTTTTGTATCTTGCAGGACTGCATTGGAATTTTTGTGTGTGTACAAAAAATTATAATTGTGCTTGTGGTTTGGGCTGTGGCAGCACATGTTGTGCTTTGAAGGAGGACCTATAACATTGGCCACAATGAATCAGAGCCACAGATGTATGGCATGAAGAACATGAAAGTAAAGGTGTGTTAGTTGTAATTCAATAATCAGGGTTGTCCCAGCCTCTGCACCATTAAGATAGTTACCAGGAGTGGGGTTCGAACCCACGAGGACATACGTCCATTGGATCTTAAGTCCAACGCCTTAACCACTCGGCCATCCTGGTGCTCAAACTTGAAAAATCAAGTGATGACATCATTGTCATGTACCTATAGCAACCATTTTAAGTCAAAGAAACCGTTTGCACAAAAGAGGACATTTGACTTATATATCTGAGTATGTCTCTGATGGAGATGTCATTCTATCAAGAGGGCCTTTATGGATCCCGGGTGCAACATGCAGCACGTGCGGTTAAGCAGCTTCTGTGTTGTTGTTTTTGTATCTTGCAGGACTGCATTGGAATTTTTGTGTGTGTACAAAAAATTATAATTCTGCTTGTGGTTTGGGCTGTGGCAGCACATGTTGTGCTTTGAAGGAGGACCTATAACATTGGCCACAATGAACCAGAGCCACAGATGTATGGCATGAAGAACATGAAAGTAATGGTGTGTTAGTTGCAATTCAATAATCAGGGTTGTCCCAGCCTCTGCACCATTAAGATAGTTACCAGGAGTGGGGTTCGAACCCACGAGGACATACGTCCATTGGATCTTAAGTCCAACGCCTTAACCACTCGGCCATCCTGGTGCTCAAATGTGAAAAATCAAGTGATGACATAATTGTCATGTACCTATAGCAACCATTTTAAGTCAAAGAAACCGTTTGTACAAAAGAGGACATTTGACTTATATATCTGAGTATGTCTCTCTTGATGGAGATGTCATTCTATCAAGAGGGCCTTTATGGATCCCGGGTACAACATGCAGCACGTGCGGTTAAGCAGCTTCTGTGTTGTTGTTTTTGTATCTTGCAGGACTGCATTGGAATTTTTGTGTGTGTACAAAAAATTATAATTCTGCTTGTGGTTTGGGCTGTGGCAGCACATGTTGTGCTTTGAAGGAGGACCTATAACATTGGCCACAATGAACCAGAGCCACAGATGTATGGCATGAAGAACATGAAAGTAATGGTGTGTTAGTTGCAATTCAATAATCAGGGTTGTCCCAGCCTCTGCACCATTAAGACAGTTACCAGGAGTGGGGTTCGAACCGACGAGGACATACGTCCATTGGATCTTAAGTCCAACGCCTTAACCACTCGGCCATCCTGGTGCTCAAACTTGAAAAATCAAGTGATGACATCATTGTCATGTACCTATAGCAACCATTTTAAGTCAAAGAAACCGTTTGTACAAAAGAGGACATTTGACTTATATATCTGAGTATGTCTCTCTTGATGGAGATGTCATTCTATCAAGAGGGCCTTTATGGATCCCGGGTACAACATGCAGCACGTGCGGTTAAGCAGCTTCTGTGTTGTTGTTTTTGTATCTTGCAGGACTGCATTGGAATTTTTGTGTGTGTACAAAAAATTATAATTGTGCTTGTGGTTTGGGCTGTGGCAGCACATGTTGTGCTTTGAAGGAGGACCTATAACATTGGCCACAATGAATCAGAGCCACAGATGTATGGCATGAAGAACATGAAAGTAATGGTGTGTTAGTTGTAATTCAATAATCAGGGTTGTCCCAGCCTCTGCACCATTAAGATAGTTACCAGGAGTGGGGTTCGAACCCACGAGGACATACGTCCATTGGATCTTAAGTCCAACGCCTTAACCACTCAGCCATCCTGGTGCTCAAACTTGAAAAATCAAGTGATGACATCATTGTCATGTACCTATAGCAACCATTTTAAGTCAAAGAAACCGTTTGCACAAAAGAGGACATTTGACTTATATATCTGAGTATGTCTCTCTTGATGGAGATGTCATTCTATCAAGAGGGCCTTTATGGATCCCGGGTACAACATGCAGCACGTGCGGTTAAGCAGCTTCTGTGTTGTTGTTTTTGTATCTTGCAGGACTGCATTGGAATTTTTGTGTGTGTACAAAAAATTATAATTCTGCTTGTGGTTTGGGTTGTGGCAGCACATGTTGTGCTTTGAAGGAGGACCTATAACATTGGCCACAATGAACCAGAGCCACAGATGTATGGCATGAAGAACATGAAAGTAATGGTGTGTTAGTTGTAATTCAATAATCAGGGTTGTCCCAGCCTCTGCACCATTAAGATAGTTACCAGGAGTGGGGTTCGAACCCACGAGGACATACGTCCATTGGATCTTAAGTCCAACGCCTTAACCACTCGGCCATCCTGGTGCTCAAACGTGAAAAATCAAGTGATGACATAATTGTCATGTACCTATAGCAACCATTTTAAGTCAAAGAAACCGTTTGCACAAAAGAGGACATTTGACTTATATATCTGAGTATGTCTCTCTTGATGGAGATGTCATTCTATCAAGAGGGCCTTTATGGATCCCGGGTACAACATGCAGCACGTGCGGTTAAGCAGCTTCTGTGTTGTTGTTTTTGTATCTTGCAGGACTGCATTGGAATTTTTGTGTGTGTACAAAAAATTATAATTCTGCTTGTGGTTTGGGCTGTGGCAGCACATGTTGTGCTTTGAAGGAGGACCTATAACATTGGCCACAATGAATCAGAGCCACAGATGTATGGCATGAAGAACATGAAAGTAATGGTGTGTTAGTTGTAATTCAATAATCAGGGTTGTCCCAGCCTCTGCACCATTAAGATAGTTACCAGGAGTGGGGTTCGAACCCACGAGGACATACGTCCATTGGATCTTAAGTCCAACGCCTTAACCACTCGGCCATCCTGGTGCTCAAACTTGAAAAATCAAGTGATGACATCATTGTCATGTACCTATAGCAACCATTTTAAGTCAAAGAAACCGTTTGCACAAAAGAGGACATTTGACTTATATATCTGAGTATGTCTCTCTTGATGGAGATGTCATTCTATCAAGAGGGCCTTTATGGATCCCGGGTACAACATGCAGCACGTGCGGTTAAGCAGCTTCTGTGTTGTTGTTTTTGTATCTTGCAGGACTGCATTGGAATTTTTGTGTGTGTACAAAAAATTATAATTCTGCTTGTGGTTTGGGCTGTGGCAGCACATGTTGTGCTTTGAAGGAGGACCTATAACATTGGCCACAATGAACCAGAGCCACAGATGTATGGCATGAAGAACATGAAAGTAATGGTGTGTTAGTTGCAATTCAATAATCAGGGTTGTCCCAGCCTCTGCACCATTAAGATAGTTACCAGGAGTGGGGTTCGAACCCACGAGGACATACGTCCATTGGATCTTAAGTCCAACGCCTTAACCACTCGGCCATCCTGGTGCTCAAACGTGAAA
Organism: Alosa sapidissima; assembly: GCF_018492685.1. Lineage (NCBI taxonomy): Eukaryota > Metazoa > Chordata > Actinopteri > Clupeiformes > Clupeidae > Alosa > Alosa sapidissima. Next base: position 12,851,935 of record NC_055960.1, read on the forward strand.
AATCAAGTGATGACATAATTGTCATGTACCTATAGCAACCATTTTAAGTCAAAGAAACCGTTTGCACAAAAGAGGACATTTGACTTATATATCTGAGTATGTCTCTCTTGATGGAGATGTCATTCTATCAAGAGGGCCTTTATGGATCCCGGGTACAACATGCAGCACGTGCGGTTAAGCAGCTTCTGTGTTGTTGTTTTTGTATCTTGCAGGACTGCATTGGAATTTTTGTGTGTGTACAAAAAATTATAATTCTGCTTGTGGTTTGGGCTGTGGCAGCACATGTTGTGCTTTGAAGGAGGACCTATAACATTGGCCACAATGAACCAGAGCCACAGATGTATGGCATGAAGAACATGAAAGTAATGGTGTGTTAGTTGCAATTCAATAATCAGGGTTGTCCCAGCCTCTGCACCATTAAGATAGTTACCAGGAGTGGGGGTCGAACCCACGAGGACATACGTCCATTGGATCTTAAGTCCAACGCCTTAACCACTCGGCCATCCTGGTGCTCAAACGTGAAAAATCAAGTGATGACATAATTGTCATGTACCTATAGCAACCATTTTAAGTCAAAGAAACCGTTTGTACAAAAGAGGACATTTGACTTATATATCTGAGTATGTCTCTCTTGATGGAGATGTCATTCTATCAAGAGGGCCTTTATGGATCCCGGGTACAACATGCAGCACGTGCGGTTAAGCAGCTTCTGTGTTGTTGTTTTTGTATCTTGCAGGACTGCATTGGAATTTTTGTGTGTGTACAAAAAATTATAATTCTGCTTGTGGTTTGGGCTGTGGCAGCACATGTTGTGCTTTGAAGGAGGACCTATAACATTGGCCACAATGAACCAGAGCCACAGATGTATGGCATGAAGAACATGAAAGTAATGGTGTGTTAGTTGCAATTCAATAATCAGGGTTGTCCCAGCCTCTGCACCATTAAGATAGTTACCAGGAGTGGGGTTCGAACCCACGAGGACATACGTCCATTGGATCTTAAGTCCAACGCCTTAACCACTCGGCCATCCTGGTGCTCAAACGTGAAAAATCAAGTGATGACATAATTGTCATGTACCTATAGCAACCATTTTAAGTCAAAGAAACCGTTTGCACAAAAGAGGACATTTGACTTATATATCTGAGTATGTCTCTCTTGATGGAGATGTCATTCTATCAAGAGGGCCTTTATGGATCCCGGGTACAACATGCAGCACGTGCGGTTAAGCAGCTTCTGTGTTGTTGTTTTTGTATCTTGCAGGACTGCATTGGAATTTTTGTGTGTGTACAAAAAATTATAATTCTGCTTGTGGTTTGGGCTGTGGCAGCACATGTTGTGCTTTGAAGGAGGACCTATAACATTGGCCACAATGAACCAGAGCCACAGATGTATGGCATGAAGAACATGAAAGTAATGGTGTGTTAGTTGCAATTCAATAATCAGGGTTGTCCCAGCCTCTGCACCATTAAGATAGTTAGCAGGAGTGGGGGTCGAACCCACGAGGACATACGTCCATTGGATCTTAAGTCCAACGCCTTAACCACTCGGCCATCCTGGTGCTCAAACGTGAAAAATCAAGTGATGACATAATTGTCATGTACCTATAGCAACCATTTTAAGTCAAAGAAACCGTTTGTACAAAAGAGGACATTTGACTTATATATCTGAGTATGTCTCTCTTGATGGAGATGTCATTCTATCAAGAGGGCCTTTATGGATCCCGGGTACAACATGCAGCACGTGCGGTTAAGCAGCTTCTGTGTTGTTGTTTTTGTATCTTGCAGGACTGCATTGGAATTTTTGTGTGTGTACAAAAAATTATAATTGTGGTTTGGGCTGTGGCAGCACATGTTGTGCTTTGAAGGAGGACCTATAACATTGGCCACAATGAACCAGAGCCACAGATGTATGGCATGAAGAACATGAAAGTAATGGTGTGTTAGTTGCAATTCAATAATCAGGGTTGTCCCAGCCTCTGCACCATTAAGATAGTTAGCAGGAGTGGGGTTCGTACCCACGAGGACATACGTCCATTGGATCTTTAGTCCAACGCCTTAACCACTCGGCCATCCTGGTGCTCAAACTTGAAAAATCAAGTGATGAAATAATTGTCATGTACCTATAGCAACCATTTTAAGTCAAAGAAACCGTTTGTACAAAAGAGGACATTTGACTTATATATCTGAGTATGTCTCTCTTGATGGAGATGTCATTCTATCAAGAGGGCCTTTATGGATCCCGGGTACAACATGCAGCACGTGCGGTTAAGCAGCTTCTGTGTTGTTGTTTTTGTATCTTGCAGGACTGCATTGGAATTTTTGTGTGTGTACAAAAAATTATAATTGTGGTTTGGGCTGTGGCAGCACATGTTGTGCTTTGAAGGAGGACCTATAACATTGGCCACAATGAACCAGAGCCACAGATGTATGGCATGAAGAACATGAAAGTAATGGTGTGTTAGTTGCAATTCAATAATCAGGGTTGTCCCAGCCTCTACACCATTAAGACAGTTACCAGGAGTGGGGTTCGAACCGACGAGGACATACGTCCATTGGATCTTAAGTCCAACGCCTTAACCACTCGGCCATCCTGGTGCTCAAACTTGAAAAATCAAGTGATGACATCATTGTCATGTACCTATAGCAACCATTTTAAGTCAAAGAAACCGTTTGTACAAAAGAGGACATTTGACTTATATATCTGAGTATGTCTCTCTTGATGGAGATGTCATTCTATCAAGAGGGCCTTTATGGATCCCGGGTACAACATGCAGCACGTGCGGTTAAGCAGCTTCTGTGTTGTTGTTTTTGTATCTTGCAGGACTGCATTGGAATTTTTGTGTGTGTACAAAAAATTATAATTGTGCTTGTGGTTTGGGCTGTGGCAGCACATGTTGTGCTTTGAAGGAGGACCTATAACATTGGCCACAATGAATCAGAGCCACAGATGTATGGCATGAAGAACATGAAAGTAAAGGTGTGTTAGTTGTAATTCAATAATCAGGGTTGTCCCAGCCTCTGCACCATTAAGATAGTTACCAGGAGTGGGGCTCGAACCCACGAGGACATACGTCCATTGGATCTTAAGTCCAACGCCTTAACCACTCGGCCATCCTGGTGCTCAAACTTGAAAAATCAAGTGATGACATCATTGTCATGTACCTATAGCAACCATTTTAAGTCAAAGAAACCGTTTGCACAAAAGAGGACATTTGACTTATATATCTGAGTATGTCTCTCTTGATGGAGATGTCATTCTATCAAGAGGGCCTTTATGGATCCCGGGTACAACATGCAGCACGTGCGGTTAAGCAGCTTCTGTGTTGTTGTTTTTGTATCTTGCAGGACTGCATTGGAATTTTTGTGTGTGTACAAAAAATTATAATTCTGCTTGTGGTTTGGGCTGTGGCAGCACATGTTGTGCTTTGAAGGAGGACCTATAACATTGGCCACAATGAACCAGAGCCACAGATGTATGGCATGAAGAACATGAAAGTAATGGTGTGTTAGTTGCAATTCAATAATCAGGGTTGTCCCAGCCTCTGCACCATTAAGATAGTTACCAGGAGTGGGGTTCGAACCCACGAGGACATACGTCCATTTGATCTTAAGTCCAACGCCTTAACCACTCGGCCATCCTGGTGCTCAAATGTGAAAAATCAAGTGATGACATAATTGTCATGTACCTATAGCAACCATTTTAAGTCAAAGAAACCGTTTGTACAAAAGAGGACATTTGACTTATATATCTGAGTATGTCTCTCTTGATGGAGATGTCATTCTATCAAGAGGGCCTTTATGGATCCCGGGTACAACATGCAGCACGTGCGGTTAAGCAGCTTCTGTGTTGTTGTTTTTGTATCTTGCAGGACTGCATTGGAATTTTTGTGTGTGTACAAAAAATTATAATTGTGCTTGTGGTTTGGGCTGTGGCAGCACATGTTGTGCTTTGAAGGAGGACCTATAACATTGGCCACAATGAACCAGAGCCACAGATGTATGGCATGAAGAACATGAAAGTAATGGTGTGTTAGTTGCAATTCAATAATCAGGGTTGTCCCAGCCTCTGCACCATTAAGACAGTTACCAGGAGTGGGGTTCGAACCGACGAGGACATACGTCCATTGGATCTTAAGTCCAACGCCTTAACCACTCGGCCATCCTGGTGCTCAAACTTGAAAAATCAAGTGATGACATCATTGTCATGTACCTATAGCAACCATTTTAAGTCAAAGAAACCGTTTGTACAAAAGAGGACATTTGACTTATATATCTGAGTATGTCTCTCTTGATGGAGATGTCATTCTATCAAGAGGGCCTTTATGGATCCCGGGTACAACATGCAGCACGTGCGGTTAAGCAGCTTCTGTGTTGTTGTTTTTGTATCTTGCAGGACTGCATTGGAATTTTTGTGTGTGTACAAAAAATTATAATTGTGCTTGTGGTTTGGGCTGTGGCAGCACATGTTGTGCTTTGAAGGAGGACCTATAACATTGGCCACAATGAATCAGAGCCACAGATGTATGGCATGAAGAACATGAAAGTAATGGTGTGTTAGTTGTAATTCAATAATCAGGGTTGTCCCAGCCTCTGCACCATTAAGATAGTTACCAGGAGTGGGGTTCGAACCCACGAGGACATACGTCCATTGGATCTTAAGTCCAACGCCTTAACCACTCGGCCATCCTGGTGCTCAAACTTGAAAAATCAAGTGATGACATCATTGTCATGTACCTATAGCAACCATTTTAAGTCAAAGAAACCGTTTGCACAAAAGAGGACATTTGACTTATATATCTGAGTATGTCTCTCTTGATGGAGATGTCATTCTATCAAGAGGGCCTTTATGGATCCCGGGTACAACATGCAGCACGTGCGGTTAAGCAGCTTCTGTGTTGTTGTTTTTGTATCTTGCAGGACTGCATTGGAATTTTTGTGTGTGTACAAAAAATTATAATTCTGCTTGTGGTTTGGGCTGTGGCAGCACATGTTGTGCTTTGAAGGAGGACCTATAACATTGGCCACAATGAACCAGAGCCACAGATGTATGGCATGAAGAACATGAAAGTAATGGTGTGTTAGTTGCAATTCAATAATCAGGGTTGTCCCAGCCTCTGCACCATTAAGATAGTTACCAGGAGTGGGGTTCGAACCCACGAGGACATACGTCCATTGGATCTTAAGTCCAACGCCTTAACCACTCGGCCATCCTGGTGCTCAAACGTGAAAAATCAAGTGATGACATAATTGTCATGTACCTATAGCAACCATTTTAAGTCAAAGAAACCGTTTGCACAAAAGAGGACATTTGACTTATATATCTGAGTATGTCTCTCTTGATGGAGATGTCATTCTATCAAGAGGGCCTTTATGGATCCCGGGTACAACATGCAGCACGTGCGGTTAAGCAGCTTCTGTGTTGTTGTTTTTGTATCTTGCAGGACTGCATTGGAATTTTTGTGTGTGTACAAAAAATTATAATTCTGCTTGTGGTTTGGGCTGTGGCAGCACATGTTGTGCTTTGAAGGAGGACCTATAACATTGGCCACAATGAACCAGAGCCACAGATGTATGGCATGAAGAACATGAAAGTAATGGTGTGTTAGTTGCAATTCAATAATCAGGGTTGTCCCAGCCTCTGCACCATTAAGATAGTTACCAGGAGTGGGGGTCGAACCCACGAGGACATACGTCCATTGGATCTTAAGTCCAACGCCTTAACCACTCGGCCATCCTGGTGCTCAAACGTGAAAAATCAAGTGATGACATAATTGTCATGTACCTATAGCAACCATTTTAAGTCAAAGAAACCGTTTGTACAAAAGAGGACATTTGACTTATATATCTGAGTATGTCTCTCTTGATGGAGATGTCATTCTATCAAGAGGGCCTTTATGGATCCCGGGTACAACATGCAGCACGTGCGGTTAAGCAGCTTCTGTGTTGTTGTTTTTGTATCTTGCAGGACTGCATTGGAATTTTTGTGTGTGTACAAAAAATTATAATTCTGCTTGTGGTTTGGGCTGTGGCAGCACATGTTGTGCTTTGAAGGAGGACCTATAACATTGGCCACAATGAACCAGAGCCACAGATGTATGGCATGAAGAACATGAAAGTAATGGTGTGTTAGTTGCAATTCAATAATCAGGGTTGTCCCAGCCTCTGCACCATTAAGATAGTTACCAGGAGTGGGGGTCGAACCCACGAGGACATACGTCCATTGGATCTTAAGTCCAACGCCTTAACCACTCGGCCATCCTGGTGCTCAAACGTGAAAAATCAAGTGATGACATAATTGTCATGTACCTATAGCAACCATTTTAAGTCAAAGAAACCGTTTGTACAAAAGAGGACATTTGACTTATATATCTGAGTATGTCTCTCTTGATGGAGATGTCATTCTATCAAGAGGGCCTTTATGGATCCCGGGTACAACATGCAGCACGTGCGGTTAAGCAGCTTCTGTGTTGTTGTTTTTGTATCTTGCAGGACTGCATTGGAATTTTTGTGTGTGTACAAAAAATTATAATTCTGCTTGTGGTTTGGGCTGTGGCAGCACATGTTGTGCTTTGAAGGAGGACCTATAACATTGGCCACAATGAACCAGAGCCACAGATGTATGGCATGAAGAACATGAAAGTAATGGTGTGTTAGTTGCAATTCAATAATCAGGGTTGTCCCAGCCTCTGCACCATTAAGATAGTTACCAGGAGTGGGGTTCGAACCCACGAGGACATACGTCCATTGGATCTTAAGTCCAACGCCTTAACCACTCGGCCATCCTGGTGCTCAAACTTGAAAAATCAAGTGATGACATCATTGTCATGTACCTATAGCAACCATTTTAAGTCAAAGAAACCGTTTGCACAAAAGAGGACATTTGACTTATATATCTGAGTATGTCTCTCTTGATGGAGATGTCATTCTATCAAGAGGGCCTTTATGGATCCCGGGTACAACATGCAGCACGTGCGGTTAAGCAGCTTCTGTGTTGTTGTTTTTGTATCTTGCAGGACTGCATTGGAATTTTTGTGTGTGTACAAAAAATTATAATTCTGCTTGTGGTTTGGGCTGTGGCAGCACATGTTGTGCTTTGAAGGAGGACCTATAACATTGGCCACAATGAACCAGAGCCACAGATGTATGGCATGAAGAACATGAAAGTAATGGTGTGTTAGTTGCAATTCAATAATCAGGGTTGTCCCAGCCTCTGCACCATTAAGATAGTTACCAGGAGTGGGGTTCGAACCCACGAGGACATACGTCCATTGGATCTTAAGTCCAACGCCTTAACCACTCGGCCATCCTGGTGCTCAAACGTGAAAAATCAAGTGATGACATAATTGTCATGTACCTATAGCAACCATTTTAAGTCAAAGAAACCGTTTGCACAAAAGAGGACATTTGACTTATATATCTGAGTATGTCTCTCTTGATGGAGATGTCATTCTATCAAGAGGGCCTTTATGGATCCCGGGTACAACATGCAGCACGTGCGGTTAAGCAGCTTCTGTGTTGTTGTTTTTGTATCTTGCAGGACTGCATTGGAATTTTTGTGTGTGTACAAAAAATTATAATTCTGCTTGTGGTTTGGGCTGTGGCAGCACATGTTGTGCTTTGAAGGAGGACCTATAACATTGGCCACAATGAACCAGAGCCACAGATGTATGGCATGAAGAACATGAAAGTAATGGTGTGTTAGTTGCAATTCAATAATCAGGGTTGTCCCAGCCTCTGCACCATTAAGATAGTTACCAGGAGTGGGGGTCGAACCCACGAGGACATACGTCCATTGGATCTTAAGTCCAACGCCTTAACCACTCGGCCATCCTGGTGCTCAAACGTGAAAAATCAAGTGATGACATAATTGTCATGTACCTATAGCAACCATTTTAAGTCAAAGAAACCGTTTGTACAAAAGAGGACATTTGACTTATATATCTGAGTATGTCTCTCTTGATGGAGATGTCATTCTATCAAGAGGGCCTTTATGGATCCCGGGTACAACATGCAGCACGTGCGGTTAAGCAGCTTCTGTGTTGTTGTTTTTGTATCTTGCAGGACTGCATTGGAATTTTTGTGTGTGTACAAAAAATTATAATTCTGCTTGTGGTTTGGGCTGTGGCAGCACATGTTGTGCTTTGAAGGAGGACCTATAACATTGGCCACAATGAACCAGAGCCACAGATGTATGGCATGAAGAACATGAAAGTAATGGTGTGTTAGTTGCAATTCAATAATCAGGGTTGTCCCAGCCTCTGCACCATTAAGATAGTTACCAGGAGTGGGGGTCGAACCCACGAGGACATACGTCCATTGGATCTTAAGTCCAACGCCTTAACCACTCGGCCATCCTGGTGCTCAAACGTGAAAAATCAAGTGATGACATAATTGTCATGTACCTATAGCAACCATTTTAAGTCAAAGAAACCGTTTGTACAAAAGAGGACATTTGACTTATATATCTGAGTATGTCTCTCTTGATGGAGATGTCATTCTATCAAGAGGGCCTTTATGGATCCCGGGTACAACATGCAGCACGTGCGGTTAAGCAGCTTCTGTGTTGTTGTTTTTGTATCTTGCAGGACTGCATTGGAATTTTTGTGTGTGTACAAAAAATTATAATTCTGCTTGTGGTTTGGGCTGTGGCAGCACATGTTGTGCTTTGAAGGAGGACCTATAACATTGGCCACAATGAACCAGAGCCACAGATGTATGGCATGAAGAACATGAAAGTAATGGTGTGTTAGTTGCAATTCAATAATCAGGGTTGTCCCAGCCTCTGCACCATTAAGATAGTTACCAGGAGTGGGGGTCGAACCCACGAGGACATACGTCCATTGGATCTTAAGTCCAACGCCTTAACCACTCGGCCATCCTGGTGCTCAAACGTGAAAAATCAAGTGATGACATAATTGTCATGTACCTATAGCAACCATTTTAAGTCAAAGAAACCGTTTGTACAAAAGAGGACATTTGACTTATATATCTGAGTATGTCTCTCTTGATGGAGATGTCATTCTATCAAGAGGGCCTTTATGGATCCCGGGTACAACATGCAGCACGTGCGGTTAAGCAGCTTCTGTGTTGTTGTTTTTGTATCTTGCAGGACTGCATTGGAATTTTTGTGTGTGTACAAAAAATTATAATTCTGCTTGTGGTTTGGGCTGTGGCAGCACATGTTGTGCTTTGAAGGAGGACCTATAACATTGGCCACAATGAACCAGAGCCACAGATGTATGGCATGAAGAACATGAAAGTAATGGTGTGTTAGTTGCAATTCAATAATCAGGGTTGTCCCAGCCTCTGCACCATTAAGATAGTTACCAGGAGTGGGGGTCGAACCCACGAGGACATACGTCCATTGGATCTTAAGTCCAACGCCTTAACCACTCGGCCATCCTGGTGCTCAAACGTGAAAAATCAAGTGATGACATAATTGTCATGTACCTATAGCAACCATTTTAAGTCAAAGAAACCGTTTGTACAAAAGAGGACATTTGACTTATATATCTGAGTATGTCTCTCTTGATGGAGATGTCATTCTATCAAGAGGGCCTTTATGGATCCCGGGTACAACATGCAGCACGTGCGGTTAAGCAGCTTCTGTGTTGTTGTTTTTGTATCTTGCAGGACTGCATTGGAATTTTTGTGTGTGTACAAAAAATTATAATTCTGCTTGTGGTTTGGGCTGTGGCAGCACATGTTGTGCTTTGAAGGAGGACCTATAACATTGGCCACAATGAACCAGAGCCACAGATGTATGGCATGAAGAACATGAAAGTAATGGTGTGTTAGTTGCAATTCAATAATCAGGGTTGTCCCAGCCTCTGCACCATTAAGATAGTTACCAGGAGTGGGGTTCGAACTCACGAGGACATACGTCCATTGGATCTTAAGTCCAACGCCTTAACCACTCGGCCATCCTGGTGCTCAAACGTGAAAAATCAAGTGATGACATAATTGTCATGTACCTATAGCAACCATTTTAAGTCAAAGAAACCGTTTGCACAAAAGAGGACATTTGACTTATATATCTGAGTATGTCTCTCTTGATGGAGATGTCATTCTATCAAGAGGGCCTTTATGGATCCCGGGTACAACATGCAGCACGTGCGGTTAAGCAGCTTCTGTGTTGTTGTTTTTGTATCTTGCAGGACTGCATTGGAATTTTTGTGTGTGTACAAAAAATTATAATTCTGCTTGTGGTTTGGGCTGTGGCAGCACATGTTGTGCTTTGAAGGAGGACCTATAACATTGGCCACAATGAACCAGAGCCACAGATGTATGGCATGAAGAACATGAAAGTAATGGTGTGTTAGTTGCAATTCAATAATCAGGGTTGTCCCAGCCTCTGCACCATTAAGATAGTTAGCAGGAGTGGGGGTCGAACCCACGAGGACATACGTCCATTGGATCTTAAGTCCAACGCCTTAACCACTCGGCCATCCTGGTGCTCAAACGTGAAAAATCAAGTGATGACATAATTGTCATGTACCTATAGCAACCATTTTAAGTCAAAGAAACCGTTTGTACAAAAGAGGACATTTGACTTATATATCTGAGTATGTCTCTCTTGATGGAGATGTCATTCTATCAAGAGGGCCTTTATGGATCCCGGGTACAACATGCAGCACGTGCGGTTAAGCAGCTTCTGTGTTGTTGTTTTTGTATCTTGCAGGACTGCATTGGAATTTTTGTGTGTGTACAAAAAATTATAATTGTGGTTTGGGCTGTGGCAGCACATGTTGTGCTTTGAAGGAGGACCTATAACATTGGCCACAATGAACCAGAGCCACAGATGTATGGCATGAAGAACATGAAAGTAATGGTGTGTTAGTTGCAATTCAATAATCAGGGTTGTCCCAGCCTCTGCACCATTAAGATAGTTAGCAGGAGTGGGGTTCGTACCCACGAGGACATACGTCCATTGGATCTTTAGTCCAACGCCTTAACCACTCGGCCATCCTGGTGCTCAAACTTGAAAAATCAAGTGATGAAATAATTGTCATGTACCTATAGCAACCATTTTAAGTCAAAGAAACCGTTTGTACAAAAGAGGACATTTGACTTATATATCTGAGTATGTCTCTCTTGATGGAGATGTCATTCTATCAAGAGGGCCTTTATGGATCCCGGGTACAACATGCAGCACGTGCGGTTAAGCAGCTTCTGTGTTGTTGTTTTTGTATCTTGCAGGACTGCATTGGAATTTTTGTGTGTGTACAAAAAATTATAATTGTGGTTTGGGCTGTGGCAGCACATGTTGTGCTTTGAAGGAGGACCTATAACATTGGCCACAATGAACCAGAGCCACAGATGTATGGCATGAAGAACATGAAAGTAATGGTGTGTTAGTTGCAATTCAATAATCAGGGTTGTCCCAGCCTCTACACCATTAAGACAGTTACCAGGAGTGGGGTTCGAACCGACGAGGACATACGTCCATTGGATCTTAAGTCCAACGCCTTAACCACTCGGCCATCCTGGTGCTCAAACTTGAAAAATCAAGTGATGACATCATTGTCATGTACCTATAGCAACCATTTTAAGTCAAAGAAACCGTTTGTACAAAAGAGGACATTTGACTTATATATCTGAGTATGTCTCTCTTGATGGAGATGTCATTCTATCAAGAGGGCCTTTATGGATCCCGGGTACAACATGCAGCACGTGCGGTTAAGCAGCTTCTGTGTTGTTGTTTTTGTATCTTGCAGGACTGCATTGGAATTTTTGTGTGTGTACAAAAAATTATAATTGTGCTTGTGGTTTGGGCTGTGGCAGCACATGTTGTGCTTTGAAGGAGGACCTATAACATTGGCCACAATGAATCAGAGCCACAGATGTATGGCATGAAGAACATGAAAGTAAAGGTGTGTTAGTTGTAATTCAATAATCAGGGTTGTCCCAGCCTCTGCACCATTAAGATAGTTACCAGGAGTGGGGCTCGAACCCACGAGGACATACGTCCATTGGATCTTAAGTCCAACGCCTTAACCACTCGGCCATCCTGGTGCTCAAACTTGAAAAATCAAGTGATGACATCATTGTCATGTACCTATAGCAACCATTTTAAGTCAAAGAAACCGTTTGCACAAAAGAGGACATTTGACTTATATATCTGAGTATGTCTCTCTTGATGGAGATGTCATTCTATCAAGAGGGCCTTTATGGATCCCGGGTACAACATGCAGCACGTGCGGTTAAGCAGCTTCTGTGTTGTTGTTTTTGTATCTTGCAGGACTGCATTGGAATTTTTGTGTGTGTACAAAAAATTATAATTCTGCTTGTGGTTTGGGCTGTGGCAGCACATGTTGTGCTTTGAAGGAGGACCTATAACATTGGCCACAATGAACCAGAGCCACAGATGTATGGCATGAAGAACATGAAAGTAATGGTGTGTTAGTTGCAATTCAATAATCAGGGTTGTCCCAGCCTCTGCACCATTAAGATAGTTACCAGGAGTGGGGTTCGAACCCACGAGGACATACGTCCATTTGATCTTAAGTCCAACGCCTTAACCACTCGGCCATCCTGGTGCTCAAATGTGAAAAATCAAGTGATGACATAATTGTCATGTACCTATAGCAACCATTTTAAGTCAAAGAAACCGTTTGTACAAAAGAGGACATTTGACTTATATATCTGAGTATGTCTCTCTTGATGGAGATGTCATTCTATCAAGAGGGCCTTTATGGATCCCGGGTACAACATGCAGCACGTGCGGTTAAGCAGCTTCTGTGTTGTTGTTTTTGTATCTTGCAGGACTGCATTGGAATTTTTGTGTGTGTACAAAAAATTATAATTGTGCTTGTGGTTTGGGCTGTGGCAGCACATGTTGTGCTTTGAAGGAGGACCTATAACATTGGCCACAATGAACCAGAGCCACAGATGTATGGCATGAAGAACATGAAAGTAATGGTGTGTTAGTTGCAATTCAATAATCAGGGTTGTCCCAGCCTCTGCACCATTAAGACAGTTACCAGGAGTGGGGTTCGAACCGACGAGGACATACGTCCATTGGATCTTAAGTCCAACGCCTTAACCACTCGGCCATCCTGGTGCTCAAACTTGAAAAATCAAGTGATGACATCATTGTCATGTACCTATAGCAACCATTTTAAGTCAAAGAAACCGTTTGTACAAAAGAGGACATTTGACTTATATATCTGAGTATGTCTCTCTTGATGGAGATGTCATTCTATCAAGAGGGCCTTTATGGATCCCGGGTACAACATGCAGCACGTGCGGTTAAGCAGCTTCTGTGTTGTTGTTTTTGTATCTTGCAGGACTGCATTGGAATTTTTGTGTGTGTACAAAAAATTATAATTGTGCTTGTGGTTTGGGCTGTGGCAGCACATGTTGTGCTTTGAAGGAGGACCTATAACATTGGCCACAATGAATCAGAGCCACAGATGTATGGCATGAAGAACATGAAAGTAATGGTGTGTTAGTTGTAATTCAATAATCAGGGTTGTCCCAGCCTCTGCACCATTAAGATAGTTACCAGGAGTGGGGTTCGAACCCACGAGGACATACGTCCATTGGATCTTAAGTCCAACGCCTTAACCACTCGGCCATCCTGGTGCTCAAACTTGAAAAATCAAGTGATGACATCATTGTCATGTACCTATAGCAACCATTTTAAGTCAAAGAAACCGTTTGCACAAAAGAGGACATTTGACTTATATATCTGAGTATGTCTCTCTTGATGGAGATGTCATTCTATCAAGAGGGCCTTTATGGATCCCGGGTACAACATGCAGCACGTGCGGTTAAGCAGCTTCTGTGTTGTTGTTTTTGTATCTTGCAGGACTGCATTGGAATTTTTGTGTGTGTACAAAAAATTATAATTCTGCTTGTGGTTTGGGCTGTGGCAGCACATGTTGTGCTTTGAAGGAGGACCTATAACATTGGCCACAATGAACCAGAGCCACAGATGTATGGCATGAAGAACATGAAAGTAATGGTGTGTTAGTTGCAATTCAATAATCAGGGTTGTCCCAGCCTCTGCACCATTAAGATAGTTACCAGGAGTGGGGTTCGAACCCACGAGGACATACGTCCATTGGATCTTAAGTCCAACGCCTTAACCACTCGGCCATCCTGGTGCTCAAACGTGAAAAATCAAGTGATGACATAATTGTCATGTACCTATAGCAACCATTTTAAGTCAAAGAAACCGTTTGCACAAAAGAGGACATTTGACTTATATATCTGAGTATGTCTCTCTTGATGGAGATGTCATTCTATCAAGAGGGCCTTTATGGATCCCGGGTACAACATGCAGCACGTGCGGTTAAGCAGCTTCTGTGTTGTTGTTTTTGTATCTTGCAGGACTGCATTGGAATTTTTGTGTGTGTACAAAAAATTATAATTCTGCTTGTGGTTTGGGCTGTGGCAGCACATGTTGTGCTTTGAAGGAGGACCTATAACATTGGCCACAATGAACCAGAGCCACAGATGTATGGCATGAAGAACATGAAAGTAATGGTGTGTTAGTTGCAATTCAATAATCAGGGTTGTCCCAGCCTCTGCACCATTAAGATAGTTACCAGGAGTGGGGGTCGAACCCACGAGGACATACGTCCATTGGATCTTAAGTCCAACGCCTTAACCACTCGGCCATCCTGGTGCTCAAACGTGAAAAATCAAGTGATGACATAATTGTCATGTACCTATAGCAACCATTTTAAGTCAAAGAAACCGTTTGTACAAAAGAGGACATTTGACTTATATATCTGAGTATGTCTCTCTTGATGGAGATGTCATTCTATCAAGAGGGCCTTTATGGATCCCGGGTACAACATGCAGCACGTGCGGTTAAGCAGCTTCTGTGTTGTTGTTTTTGTATCTTGCAGGACTGCATTGGAATTTTTGTGTGTGTACAAAAAATTATAATTCTGCTTGTGGTTTGGGCTGTGGCAGCACATGTTGTGCTTTGAAGGAGGACCTATAACATTGGCCACAATGAACCAGAGCCACAGATGTATGGCATGAAGAACATGAAAGTAATGGTGTGTTAGTTGCAATTCAATAATCAGGGTTGTCCCAGCCTCTGCACCATTAAGATAGTTACCAGGAGTGGGGGTCGAACCCACGAGGACATACGTCCATTGGATCTTAAGTCCAACGCCTTAACCACTCGGCCATCCTGGTGCTCAAACGTGAAAAATCAAGTGATGACATAATTGTCATGTACCTATAGCAACCATTTTAAGTCAAAGAAACCGTTTGTACAAAAGAGGACATTTGACTTATATATCTGAGTATGTCTCTCTTGATGGAGATGTCATTCTATCAAGAGGGCCTTTATGGATCCCGGGTACAACATGCAGCACGTGCGGTTAAGCAGCTTCTGTGTTGTTGTTTTTGTATCTTGCAGGACTGCATTGGAATTTTTGTGTGTGTACAAAAAATTATAATTCTGCTTGTGGTTTGGGCTGTGGCAGCACATGTTGTGCTTTGAAGGAGGACCTATAACATTGGCCACAATGAACCAGAGCCACAGATGTATGGCATGAAGAACATGAAAGTAATGGTGTGTTAGTTGCAATTCAATAATCAGGGTTGTCCCAGCCTCTGCACCATTAAGATAGTTACCAGGAGTGGGGGTCGAACCCACGAGGACATACGTCCATTGGATCTTAAGTCCAACGCCTTAACCACTCGGCCATCCTGGTGCTCAAACGTGAAAAATCAAGTGATGACATAATTGTCATGTACCTATAGCAACCATTTTAAGTCAAAGAAACCGTTTGTACAAAAGAGGACATTTGACTTATATATCTGAGTATGTCTCTCTTGATGGAGATGTCATTCTATCAAGAGGGCCTTTATGGATCCCGGGTACAACATGCAGCACGTGCGGTTAAGCAGCTTCTGTGTTGTTGTTTTTGTATCTTGCAGGACTGCATTGGAATTTTTGTGTGTGTACAAAAAATTATAATTCTGCTTGTGGTTTGGGCTGTGGCAGCACATGTTGTGCTTTGAAGGAGGACCTATAACATTGGCCACAATGAACCAGAGCCACAGATGTATGGCATGAAGAACATGAAAGTAATGGTGTGTTAGTTGCAATTCAATAATCAGGGTTGTCCCAGCCTCTGCACCATTAAGATAGTTACCAGGAGTGGGGGTCGAACCCACGAGGACATACGTCCATTGGATCTTAAGTCCAACGCCTTAACCACTCGGCCATCCTGGTGCTCAAACGTGAAAAATCAAGTGATGACATAATTGTCATGTACCTATAGCAACCATTTTAAGTCAAAGAAACCGTTTGTACAAAAGAGGACATTTGACTTATATATCTGAGTATGTCTCTCTTGATGGAGATGTCATTCTATCAAGAGGGCCTTTATGGATCCCGGGTACAACATGCAGCATGTGCGGTTAAGCAGCTTCTGTGTTGTTGTTTTTGTATCTTGCAGGACTGCATTGGAATTTTTGTGTGTGTACAAAAAATTATAATTCTGCTTGTGGTTTGGGCTGTGGCAGCACATGTTGTGCTTTGAAGGAGGACCTATAACATTGGCCACAATGAACCAGAGCCACAGATGTATGGCATGAAGAACATGAAAGTAATGGTGTGTTAGTTGCAATTCAATAATCAGGGTTGTCCCAGCCTCTGCACCATTAAGATAGTTACCAGGAGTGGGGTTCGAACTCACGAGGACATACGTCCATTGGATCTTAAGTCCAACGCCTTAACCACTCGGCCATCCTGGTGCTCAAACGTGAAAAATCAAGTGATGACATAATTGTCATGTACCTATAGCAACCATTTTAAGTCAAAGAAACCGTTTGCACAAAAGAGGACATTTGACTTATATATCTGAGTATGTCTCTCTTGATGGAGATGTCATTCTATCAAGAGGGCCTTTATGGATCCCGGGTACAACATGCAGCACGTGCGGTTAAGCAGCTTCTGTGTTGTTGTTTTTGTATCTTGCAGGACTGCATTGGAATTTTTGTGTGTGTACAAAAAATTATAATTCTGCTTGTGGTTTGGGCTGTGGCAGCACATGTTGTGCTTTGAAGGAGGACCTATAACATTGGCCACAATGAACCAGAGCCACAGATGTATGGCATGAAGAACATGAAAGTAATGGTGTGTTAGTTGCAATTCAATAATCAGGGTTGTCCCAGCCTCTGCACCATTAAGATAGTTAGCAGGAGTGGGGGTCGAACCCACGAGGACATACGTCCATTGGATCTTAAGTCCAACGCCTTAACCACTCGGCCATCCTGGTGCTCAAACGTGAAAAATCAAGTGATGACATAATTGTCATGTACCTATAGCAACCATTTTAAGTCAAAGAAACCGTTTGTACAAAAGAGGACATTTGACTTATATATCTGAGTATGTCTCTCTTGATGGAGATGTCATTCTATCAAGAGGGCCTTTATGGATCCCGGGTACAACATGCAGCACGTGCGGTTAAGCAGCTTCTGTGTTGTTGTTTTTGTATCTTGCAGGACTGCATTGGAATTTTTGTGTGTGTACAAAAAATTATAATTCTGCTTGTGGTTTGGGCTGTGGCAGCACATGTTGTGCTTTGAAGGAGGACCTATAACATTGGCCACAATGAACCAGAGCCACAGATGTATGGCATGAAGAACATGAAAGTAATGGTGTGTTAGTTGCAATTCAATAATCAGGGTTGTCCCAGCCTCTGCACCATTAAGATAGTTACCAGGAGTGGGGGTCGAACCCACGAGGACATACGTCCATTGGATCTTAAGTCCAACGCCTTAACCACTCGGCCATCCTGGTGCTCAAACGTGAAAAATCAAGTGATGACATAATTGTCATGTACCTATAGCAACCATTTTAAGTCAAAGAAACCGTTTGTACAAAAGAGGACATTTGACTTATATATCTGAGTATGTCTCTCTTGATGGAGATGTCATTCTATCAAGAGGGCCTTTATGGATCCCGGGTACAACATGCAGCACGTGCGGTTAAGCAGCTTCTGTGTTGTTGTTTTTGTATCTTGCAGGACTGCATTGGAATTTTTGTGTGTGTACAAAAAATTATAATTCTGCTTGTGGTTTGGGCTGTGGCAGCACATGTTGTGCTTTGAAGGAGGACCTATAACATTGGCCACAATGAACCAGAGCCACAGATGTATGGCATGAAGAACATGAAAGTAATGGTGTGTTAGTTGCAATTCAATAATCAGGGTTGTCCCAGCCTCTGCACCATTAAGATAGTTACCAGGAGTGGGGGTCGAACCCACGAGGACATACGTCCATTGGATCTTAAGTCCAACGCCTTAACCACTCGGCCATCCTGGTGCTCAAACGTGAAAAATCAAGTGATGACATAATTGTCATGTACCTATAGCAACCATTTTAAGTCAAAGAAACCGTTTGTACAAAAGAGGACATTTGACTTATATATCTGAGTATGTCTCTCTTGATGGAGATGTCATTCTATCAAGAGGGCCTTTATGGATCCCGGGTACAACATGCAGCACGTGCGGTTAAGCAGCTTCTGTGTTGTTGTTTTTGTATCTTGCAGGACTGCATTGGAATTTTTGTGTGTGTACAAAAAATTATAATTCTGCTTGTGGTTTGGGCTGTGGCAGCACATGTTGTGCTTTGAAGGAGGACCTATAACATTGGCCACAATGAACCAGAGCCACAGATGTATGGCATGAAGAACATGAAAGTAATGGTGTGTTAGTTGCAATTCAATAATCAGGGTTGTCCCAGCCTCTGCACCATTAAGATAGTTACCAGGAGTGGGGTTCGAACCCACGAGGACATACGTCCATTGGATCTTAAGTCCAACGCCTTAACCACTCGGCCATCCTGGTGCTCAAACGTGAAAAATCAAGTGATGACATAATTGTCATGTACCTATAGCAACCATTTTAAGTCAAAGAAACCGTTTGCACAAAAGAGGACATTTGACTTATATATCTGAGTATGTCTCTCTTGATGGAGATGTCATTCTATCAAGAGGGCCTTTATGGATCCCGGGTACAACATGCAGCACGTGCGGTTAAGCAGCTTCTGTGTTGTTGTTTTTGTATCTTGCAGGACTGCATTGGAATTTTTGTGTGTGTACAAAAAATTATAATTCTGCTTGTGGTTTGGGCTGTGGCAGCACATGTTGTGCTTTGAAGGAGGACCTATAACATTGGCCACAATGAACCAGAGCCACAGATGTATGGCATGAAGAACATGAAAGTAATGGTGTGTTAGTTGCAATTCAATAATCAGGGTTGTCCCAGCCTCTGCACCATTAAGATAGTTAGCAGGAGTGGGGGTCGAACCCACGAGGACATACGTCCATTGGATCTTAAGTCCAACGCCTTAACCACTCGGCCATCCTGGTGCTCAAACGTGAAAAATCAAGTGATGACATAATTGTCATGTACCTATAGCAACCATTTTAAGTCAAAGAAACCGTTTGTACAAAAGAGGACATTTGACTTATATATCTGAGTATGTCTCTCTTGATGGAGATGTCATTCTATCAAGAGGGCCTTTATGGATCCCGGGTACAACATGCAGCACGTGCGGTTAAGCAGCTTCTGTGTTGTTGTTTTTGTATCTTGCAGGACTCCATTGGAATTTTTGTGTGTGTACAAAAAATTATAATTGTGGTTTGGGCTGTGGCAGCACATGTTGTGCTTTGAAGGAGGACCTATAACATTGGCCACAATGAACCAGAGCCACAGATGTATGGCATGAAGAACATGAAAGTAATGGTGTGTTAGTTGCAATTCAATAATCAGGGTTGTCCCAGCCTCTGCACCATTAAGATAGTTAGCAGGAGTGGGGTTCGTACCCACGAGGACATACGTCCATTGGATCTTTAGTCCAACGCCTTAACCACTCGGCCATCCTGGTGCTCAAACTTGAAAAATCAAGTGATGAAATAATTGTCATGTACCTATAGCAACCATTTTAAGTCAAAGAAACCGTTTGTACAAAAGAGGACATTTGACTTATATATCTGAGTATGTCTCTCTTGATGGAGATGTCATTCTATCAAGAGGGCCTTTATGGATCCCGGGTACAACATGCAGCACGTGCGGTTAAGCAGCTTCTGTGTTGTTGTTTTTGTATCTTGCAGGACTGCATTGGAATTTTTGTGTGTGTACAAAAAATTATAATTGTGGTTTGGGCTGTGGCAGCACATGTTGTGCTTTGAAGGAGGACCTATAACATTGGCCACAATGAACCAGAGCCACAGATGTATGGCATGAAGAACATGAAAGTAATGGTGTGTTAGTTGCAATTCAATAATCAGGGTTGTCCCAGCCTCTGCACCATTAAGACAGTTACCAGGAGTGGGGTTCGAACCGACGAGGACATACGTCCATTGGATCTTAAGTCCAATGCCTTAACCACTCGGCCATCCTGGTGCTCAAACTTGAAAAATCAAGTGATGACATCATTGTCATGTACCTATAGCAACCATTTTAAGTCAAAGAAACCGTTTGTACAAAAGAGGACATTTGACTTATATATCTGAGTATGTCTCTCTTGATGGAGATGTCATTCTATCAAGAGGGCCTTTATGGATCCCGGGTACAACATGCAGCACGTGCGGTTAAGCAGCTTCTGTGTTGTTGTTTTTGTATCTTGCAGGACTGCATTGGAATTTTTGTGTGTGTACAAAAAATTATAATTGTGCTTGTGGTTTGGGCTGTGGCAGCACATGTTGTGCTTTGAAGGAGGACCTATAACATTGGCCACAATGAATCAGAGCCACAGATGTATGGCATGAAGAACATGAAAGTAATGGTGTGTTAGTTGTAATTCAATAATCAGGGTTGTCCCAGCCTCTGCACCATTAAGATAGTTACCAGGAGTGGGGTTCGAACCCACGAGGACATACGTCCATTGGATCTTAAGTCCAACGCCTTAACCACTCGGCCATCCTGGTGCTCAAACTTGAAAAATCAAGTGATGACATCATTGTCATGTACCTATAGCAACCAT
Organism: Alosa sapidissima; assembly: GCF_018492685.1. Classification (NCBI taxonomy): domain Eukaryota; kingdom Metazoa; phylum Chordata; class Actinopteri; order Clupeiformes; family Clupeidae; genus Alosa; species Alosa sapidissima. Next base: position 12,872,901 of record NC_055960.1, read on the forward strand.
TTTAAGTCAAAGAAACCGTTTGCACAAAAGAGGACATTTGACTTATATATCTGAGTATGTCTCTCTTGATGGAGATGTCATTCTATCAAGAGGGCCTTTATGGATCCCGGGTACAACATGCAGCACGTGCGGTTAAGCAGCTTCTGTGTTGTTGTTTTTGTATCTTGCAGGACTGCATTGGAATTTTTGTGTGTGTACAAAAAATTATAATTCTGCTTGTGGTTTGGGCTGTGGCAGCACATGTTGTGCTTTGAAGGAGGACCTATAACATTGGCCACAATAAATCAGAGCCACAGATGTATGGCATGAAGAACATGAAAGTAATGGTGTGTTAGTTGTAATTCAATAATCAGGGTTGTCCCAGCCTCTGAACCATTAAGATAGTTACCAGGAGTGGGGTTCGAACCCACGAGGACATACGTCCATTGGATCTTAAGTCCAACGCCTTAACCACTCGGCCATCCTGGTGCTCAAACTTGAAAAATCAAGTGATGACATCATTGTCATGTACCTATAGCAACCATTTTAAGTCAAAGAAACCGTTTGCACAAAAGAGGACATTTTACTTATATATCTGAGTATGTCTCTCTTGATGGAGATGTCATTCTATCAAGAGGGCCTTTATGGATCCCGGGTACAACATGCAGCACGTGCGGTTAAGCAGCTTCTGTGTTGTTGTTTTTGTATCTTGCAGGACTGCATTGGAGTTTTTGTGTGTGTACAAAAAATTATAATTCTGCTTGAGGTTTGGGCTGTGGCAGCACATGTTGTGCTTTGAAGGAGGACCTATAACATTGGCCACAATGAACCAGAGCCACAGATGTATGGCATGAAGAACATGAAAGTAATGGTGTGTTAGTTGCAATTCAATAATCAGGGTTGTCCCAGCCTCTGCACCATTAAGATAGTTACCAGGAGTGGGGTTCGAACCCACGAGGACATACGTCCATTGGATCTTAAGTCCAACGCCTTAACCACTCGGCCATCCTGGTGCTCAAACTTGAAAAATCAAGTGATGACATCATTGTCATGTACCTATAGCAACCATTTTAAGTCAAAGAAACCGTTTGCACAAAAGAGGACATTTGACTTATATATCTGAGTATGTCTCTCTTGATGGAGATGTCATTCTATCAAGAGGGCCTTTATGGATCCCGGGTACAACATGCAGCACGTGCGGTTAAGCAGCTTCTGTGTTGTTGTTTTTGTATCTTGCAGGACTGCATTGGAATTTTTGTGTGTGTACAAAAAATTATAATTCTGCTTGTGGTTTGGGCTGTGGCAGCACATGTTGTGCTTTGAAGGAGGACCTATAACATTGGCCACAATGAACCAGAGCCACAGATGTATGGCATGAAGAACATGAAAGTAATGGTGTGTTAGTTGCAATTCAATAATCAGGGTTGTCCCAGCCTCTGCACCATTAAGATAGTTACCAGGAGTGGGGTTCGAACCCACGAGGACATACGTCCATTGGATCTTAAGTCCAACGCCTTAACCACTCGGCCATCCTGGTGCTCAAACGTGAAAAATCAAGTGATGACATAATTGTCATGTACCTATAGCAACCATTTTAAGTCAAAGAAACCGTTTGTACAAAAGAGGACATTTGACTTATATATCTGAGTATGTCTCTCTTGATGGAGATGTCATTCTATCAAGAGGGCCTTTATGGATCCCGGGTACAACATGCAGCACGTGCGGTTAAGCAGCTTCTGTGTTGTTGTTTTTGTATCTTGCAGGACTGCATTGGATTTTTTGTGTGTGTACAAAAAATTATAATTGTGATTGTGGTTTGGGCTGTGGCAGCACATGTTGTGCTTTGAAGGAGGACCTATAACATTGGCCACAATGAACCAGAGCCACAGATGTATGGCATGAAGAACATGAAAGTAATGGTGTGTTAGTTGCAATTCAATAATCAGGGTTGTCCCAGCCTCTGCACCATTAAGACAGTTACCAGGAGTGGGGTTCGAACCCACGAGGACATACGTCCATTGGATCTTAAGTCCAACGCCTTAACCACTCGGCCATCCTGGTGCTCAAACTTGAAAAATCAAGTGATGACATAATTGTCATGTACCTATAGCAACCATTTTAAGTCAAAGAAACCGTTTGTACAAAAGAGGACATTTGACTTATATATCTGAGTATGTCTCTCTTGATGGAGATGTCATTCTATCAAGAGGGCCTTTATGGATCCCGGGTACAACATGCAGCACGTGCGGTTAAGCAGCTTCTGTGTTGTTGTTTTTGTATCTTGCAGGACTGCATTGGAATTTTTGTGTGTGTACAAAAAATTATAATTCTGCTTGTGGTTTGGGCTGTGGCAGCACATGTTGTGCTTTGAAGGAGGACCTATAACATTGGCCACAATGAACCAGAGCCACAGATGTATGGCATGAAGAACATGAAAGTAATGGTGTGTTAGTTGCAATTCAATAATCAGGGTTGTCCCAGCCTCTGCACCATTAAGATAGTTACCAGGAGTGGGGGTCGAACCCACGAGGACATACGTCCATTGGATCTTAAGTCCAACGCCTTAACCACTCGGCCATCCTGGTGCTCAAACGTGAAAAATCAAGTGATGACATAATTGTCATGTACCTATAGCAACCATTTTAAGTCAAAGAAACCGTTTGTACAAAAGAGGACATTTGACTTATATATCTGAGTATGTCTCTCTTGATGGAGATGTCATTCTATCAAGAGGGCCTTTATGGATCCCGGGTACAACATGCAGCACGTGCGGTTAAGCAGCTTCTGTGTTGTTGTTTTTGTATCTTGCAGGACTGCATTGGATTTTTTGTGTGTGTACAAAAAATTATAATTGTGATTGTGGTTTGGGCTGTGGCAGCACATGTTGTGCTTTGAAGGAGGACCTATAACATTGGCCACAATGAACCAGAGCCACAGATGTATGGCATGAAGAACATGAAAGTAATGGTGTGTTAGTTGCAATTCAATAATCAGGGTTGTCCCAGCCTCTGCACCATTAAGACAGTTACCAGGAGTGGGGTTCGAACCCACGAGGACATACGTCCATTGGATTTTAAGTCCAACGCCTTAACCACTCGGCCATCCTGGTGCTCAAACTTGAAAAATCAAGTGATGACATAATTGTCATGTATCTATAGCAACCATTTTAAGTCAAAGAAACCGTTTGTACAAAAGAGGACATTTGACTTATATATCTGAGTATGTCTCTCTTGATGGAGATGTCATTCTATCAAGAGGGCTTTTATGGATCCCGGGTACAACATGCAGCACGTGCGGTTAAGCAGCTTCTGTGTTGTTGTTTTTGTATCTTGCAGGACTGCATTGGAATTTTTGTGTGTGTACAAAAAATTATAATTCTGCTTGTGGTTTGGGCTGTGGCAGCACATGTTGTGCTTTGAAGGAGGACCTATAACATTGGCCACAATGAACCAGAGCCACAGATGTATGGCATGAAGAACATGAAAGTAACGGTGTGTTAGTTGCAATTCAATAATAAGGGTTGTCCCAGCCTCTGCACCATTAAGATAGTTACCAGGAGTGGGGTTCGAACCCACGAGGACATACGTCCATTGGATCTTAAGTCCAACGCCTTAACCACTCGGCCATCCTGGTGCTTGCACCTGTAAACACAAGTGATGAGATCATTATCATGTTATGTATAAACCATTTTGAACCATGTTTTTTATTGTCACTTATAAACCCTTAGCTCATAAGACTTTTTATTCCTAATAGATTTTGGCTTGAGATATTTTTTGTAATTGACCTTTACATTTTGTTATAATTAATTTCCATTTTAGAGAAATTAGTTATTCATTTCTTGGCCTTAAATTTGACTTTTTTTGGGGAAATGTTGTAGCCTAAAGAACCATTTGTACAAAAAGGACATTTGATAACTGTTATATATGAGTTAATCCCTCTTGATGTAGAGGTTTTTCCACTAGTGTTTAATGCCGCCTTTAGTTTTAATATTTCCATTTATAAGTAATTATAATCCACAGAGAAGCAGTTGCATTTAATTCGTCAAGATCATCACGGCAGTGTCACTCTTCAGCATTAAGATATTTACAAGGAGTGGGGTTCGAACCCACGAGGACATACGTCCATGGGATCTTAAGTCCAACGCCTTAACCACTCGGCCATCCTGGTGCTCAAACTTGAAAAATCAAGTGATGACATCATTGTCATGTACCTATAGCAACCATTTTAAGTCAAAGAAACCGTTTGTACAAAAGAGGACATTTGACTTATATATCTGAGTATGTCTCTCTTGATGGAGATGTCATTCTATCAAGAGGGCCTTTATGGATCCCGGGTACAACATGCAGCACGTGCGGTTAAGCAGCTTCTGTGTTGTTGTTTTTGTATCTTGCAGGACTGCATTGGAATTTTTGTGTGTGTACAAAAAATTATAATTGTGCTTGTGGTTTGGGCTGTGGCAGCACATGTTGTGCTTTGAAGGAGGACCTATAACATTGGCCACAATGAATCAGAGCCACAGATGTATGGCATGAAGAACATGAAAGTAATGGTGTGTTAGTTGCAATTCAATAATCCGGGTTGTCCCAGCCTCTGCACCATTAAGATAGTTACCAGGAGTGGGGTTCGAACCCACGAGGACATACGTCCATTGGATCTTAAGTCCAACGCCTTAACCACTCGGCCATCCTGGTGCTCAAACTTGAAAAATCAAGTGATGACATCATTGTCATGTACCTATAGCAACCATTTTAAGTCTAAGAAACCGTTTGCACAAAAGAGGACATTTGACTTATATATCTGAGTATGTCTCTCTTAATGGAGATGACATTCTATCAAGAGGGACTTTATGGATCCCGGGTACAATATGCAGCACGTGCGGTTAAGCAGCTTCTGTGTTGTTGTTTTTGTATCTTGCAGGACTGCATTGGAATTTTTGTGTGTGTACAAAAAATTATAATTCTGCTTGTGGTTTGGGCTGTGGCAGCACATGTTGTGCTTTGAAGGAGGACCTATAACATTGGCCACAATGAACCAGAGCCACAGATGTATGGCATGAAGAACATGAAAGTAATGGTGTGTTAGTTGCAATTCAATAATCAGGGTTGTCCCAGCCTCTGCACCATTAAGATAGTTAGCAGGAGAGGGGTTCGTACCCACGAGGACATACGTCCATTGGATCTTTAGTCCAACGCCTTAACCACTCGGCCATCCTGGTGCTCAAACTTGAAAAATCAAGTGATGAAATAATTGTCATGTACCTATAGCAACCATTTTAAGTCGAAGAAACCGTTTGTACAAAAGAGGACATTTGACTTATATATCTGAGTATGTCTCTCTTGATGGAGATGTCATTCTATCAAGAGGGCTTTTATGGATCCCGGGTACAACATGCAGCACGTGCGGTTAAGCAGCTTCTGTGATGTTGTTTTTGTATCTTGCAGGACTGCATTGGAATTTTTGTGTGTGTACAAAAAATTATAATTCTGCTTGTGGTTTGGGCTGTGGCAGCACATGTTGTGCTTTGAAGGAGGACCTATAACATTGGCCACAATGAACCAGAGCCACAGATGTATGGCATGAAGAACATGAAAGTAACGGTGTGTTAGTTGCAATTCAATAATAAGGGTTGTCCCAGCCTCTGCACCATTAAGATAGTTACCAGGAGTGGGGTTCGAACCCACGAGGACATACGTCCATTGGATCTTAAGTCCAACGCCTTAACCACTCGGCCATCCTGGTGCTTGCACCTGTAAACACAAGTGATGAGATCATTATCATGTTATGTATAAACCATTTTGAACCATGTTTTTTATTGTCACTTATAAACCCTTAGCTCATAAGACTTTTTATTCCTAATAGATTTTGGCTTGAGATATTTTTTGTAATTGACCTTTACCTTTTGTTATAATTAATTTCCATTTTAGAGAAATTAGTTATTCATTTCTTGGCCTTAAATTTGACTTTTTTGGGGGAAATGTTGTAGCCTAAAGAACCATTTGTACAAAAAGGACATTTGATAACTGTTATATATGAGTTAATCCCTCTTGATGTAGAGGTTTTTCCACTAGTGTTTAATGCCGCCTTTAGTTTTAATATTTCCATTTATAAGTAATTATAATCCACAGAGAAGCAGTTGCATTTAATTCATCAAGATCATCACGGCAGTGTCACTCTTCAGCATTAAGATATTTACAAGGAGTGGGGTTCGAACCCACGAGGACATACGTCCATGGGATCTTAAGTCCAACGCCTTAACAACTCGGCCATCCTGGTGCTCAAACTTGAAAAATAAAGTGATGACATCATTGTCATGTACCTATAGCAACCATTTTCAGCCAAAGAAATCGTTTGTACAAAAGAGGACATTTGACTTATATATCTGAGTATGTCTCTCTTGATGGAGATGTCATTCTATCAAGAGGGCCTTCATGGATCCCGGGTACAACATGCGGCACGTGCGGTTAAGCAGCTTCTGTGTTGTTGTTTTTGTATCTTGCAGGACTGCATTGGAATTTTTGTGTGTGTACAAAAAATTATAATTGTGCTTGTGGTTTGGGCTGTGGCAGCACATGTTGTGCTTTGAAGGAGGACCTATAACATTGGCCAGAATGAAGCAGAGCCACAGATGTATGGCATGAAGAACATGAAAGTAATGGTGTGTTAGTTGCAATTCAATAATCAGGGTTGTCCCAGCCTCTGCACCATTAAGATAGTTACCAGGAGTGGGGTTCGAACCCACGAGGACATACGTCCATTGGATCTTAAGTCCAACGCCTTAACCACTCGGCCATCCTGGTGCTTGCACCTGTAAACACAAGTGATGAGATCATTATCATGTTATGTATAAACCATTTTGAACCATGTTTTTTATTGTCACTTATAAACCCTTAGCTCATAAGACTTTTTATTCCTAATAGATTTTGGCTTGAGATATTTTTTGTAATTGACCTTTACATTTTGTTATAATTAATTTCCATTTTAGAGAAATTAGTTATTCATTTCTTGGCCTTAAATTTGACTTTTTTTGGGGAAATGTTGTAGCCTAAAGAACCATTTGTACAAAAAGGACATTTGATAACTGTTATATATGAGTTAATCCCTGTTGATGTAGAGGTTTTTCCACTAGTGTTTAATGCCGCCTTTAGTTTTAATATTTCCATTTATAAGTAATTATAATCCACAGAGAAGCAGTTGCATTTAATTCGTCAAGATCATCACGGCAGTGTCACTCTTCAGCATTAAGATATTTACAAGGAGTGGGGTTCGAACCCACGAGGACATACGTCCATGGGATCTTAAGTCCAACGCCTTAACAACTCGGCCATCCTGGTGCTCAAACTTGAAAAATAAAGTGATGACATCATTGTCATGTACCTATAGCAACCATTTTCAGCCAAAGAAATCGTTTGTACAAAAGAGGACATTTGATTTATATATCTGAGTATGTCTCTCTTGATGGAGATGTCATTCTATCAAGAGGGCCTTCATGGATCCCGGGTACAACATGCGGCACGTGCGGTTAAGCAGCTTCTGTGTTGTTGTTTTTGTATCTTGCAGGACTGCATTGGAATTTTTGTGTGTGTACAAAAAATTATAATTGTGCTTGTGGTTTGGGCTGTGGCAGCACATGTTGTGCTTTGAAGGAGGACCTATAACATTGGCCACGATGAAGCAGAGCCACAGATGTATGGCATGAAGAACATGAAAGTAATGGTGTGTTAGTTGCAATTCAATAATCAGGGTTGTCCCAGCCTCTGCACCATTAAGATAGTTACCAGGAGTGGGGTTCGAACCCACAAGGACATACGTCCATTGGATCTTAAGTCCAACGCCTTAACCACTCGGCCATCCTGGTGCTCAAACTTGAAAAATAAAGTGATGACATCATTGTCATGTACCTATAGCAACCATTTTCAGCCAAAGAAATCGTTTGTACAAAAGAGGACATTTGACTTATATATCTGAGTATGTCTCTCTTGATGGAGATGTCATTCTATCAAGAGGGCCTTTATGGATCCCGGGTACAACATGCAGCACGTGCGGTTAAGCAGCTTCTGTGTTGTTGTTTTTGTATCTTGCAGGACTGCATTGGAATTTTTGTGTGTGTACAAAAAATTATAATTGTGCTTGTGGTTTGGGCTGTGGCAGCACATGTTGTGCTTTGAAGGAGGACCTATAACATTGGCCACAATGAATCAGAGCCACAGATGTATGGCATGAAGAACATGAAAGTAATGGTGTGTTAGTTGCAATTCAATAATCCGGGTTGTCCCAGCCTCTGCACCATTAAGATAGTTACCAGGAGTGGGGTTCGAACCCACGAGGACATACGTCCATTGGATCTTAAGTCCAACGCCTTAACCACTCGGCCATCCTGGTGCTCAAACTTGAAAAATAAAGTGATGACATCATTGTCATGTACCTATAGCAACCATTTTAAGTCAAAGAAATCGTTTGTACAAAAGAGGACATTTGACTTATATATCTGAGTATGTCTCTCTTAATGGAGATGACATTCTATCAAGAGGGCCTTTATGGATCCCGGGTACAATATGCAGCACGTGCGGTTAAGCAGCTTCTGTGTTGTTGTTTTTGTATCTTGCAGGACTGCATTGGAATTTTTGTGTGTGTACAAAAAATTATAATTCTGCTTGTGGTTTGGGCTGTGGCAGCACATGTTGTGCTTTGAAGGAGGACCTATAACATTGGCCACAATGAACCAGAGCAACAGATGTATGGCATGAAGAACATGAAAGTAATGGTGTGTTAGTTGCAATTCAATAATCAGGGTTGTCCCAGCCTCTGCACCATTAAGATAGTTAGCAGGAGTGGGGTTCGTACCCATGAGGACATACGTCCATTGGATCTTTAGTCCAACGCCTTAACCACTCGGCCATCCTGGTGCTCAAACTTGAAAAATCAAGTGATGAAATAATTGTCATGTACCTATAGCAACCATTTTAAGTCGAAGAAACCGTTTGTACAAAAGAGGACATTTGACTTATATATCTGAGTATGTCTCTCTTGATGGAGATGTCATTCTATCAAGAGGGCTTTTATGGATCCCGGGTACAACATGCAGCACGTGCGGTTAAGCAGCTTCTGTGATGTTGTTTTTGTATCTTGCAGGACTGCATTGGAATTTTTGTGTGTGTACAAAAAATTATAATTGTGCTTGTGGTTTGGGCTGTGGCAGCACATGTTGTGCTTTGAAGGAGGACCTATAACATTGGCCACAATGAACCAGAGCCACAGATGTATGGCATGAAGAACATGAAAGTAACGGTGTGTTAGTTGCAATTCAATAATAAGGGTTGTCCCAGCCTCTGCACCATTAAGATAGTTACCAGGAGTGGGGTTCGAACCCACGAGGACATACGTCCATTGGATCTTAAGTCCAACGCCTTAACCACTCGGCCATCCTGGTGCTTGCACCTGTAAACACAAGTGATGAGATCATTATCATGTTATGTATAAACCATTTTGAACCATGTTTTTTATTGTCACTTGTAAACCCTTAGCTCATAAGACTTTTTATTCCTAATAGATTTTGGCTTGAGATATTTTTTGTAATTGACCTTTACATTTTGTTATAATTAATTTCCATTTTAGAGAAATTAGTTATTCATTTCTTGGCCTTAAATTTGACTTTTTTTGGGGAAATGTTGTAGCCTAAAGAACCATTTGTACAAAAAGGACATTTGATAACTGTTATATATGAGTTAATCCCTCTTGATGTAGAGGTTTTTCCACTAGTGTTTAATGCCGCCTTTAGTTTTAATATTTCCATTTATAAGTAATTATAATCCACAGAGAAGCAGTTGCATTTAATTCGTCAAGATCATCACGGCAGTGTCACTCTTCAGCATTAAGATATTTACAAGGAGTGGGGTTCGAACCCACGAGGACATACGTCCATGGGATCTTAAGTCCAACGCCTTAACAACTCGGCCATCCTGGTGCTCAAACTTGAAAAATAAAGTGATGACATCATTGTCATGTACCTATAGCAACCATTTTCAGCCAAAGAAATCGTTTGTACAAAAGAGGACATTTGATTTATATATCTGAGTATGTCTCTCTTGATGGAGATGTCATTCTATCAAGAGGGCCTTCATGGATCCCGGGTACAACATGCGGCACGTGCGGTTAAGCAGCTTCTGTGTTGTTGTTTTTGTATCTTGCAGGACTGCATTGGAATTTTTGTGTGTGTACAAAAAATTATAATTGTGCTTGTGGTTTGGGCTGTGGCAGCACATGTTGTGCTTTGAAGGAGGACCTATAACATTGGCCACGATGAAGCAGAGCCACAGATGTATGGCATGAAGAACATGAAAGTAATGGTGTGTTAGTTGCAATTCAATAATCAGGGTTGTCCCAGCCTCTGCACCATTAAGATAGTTACCAGGAGTGGGGTTCGAACCCACAAGGACATACGTCCATTGGATCTTAAGTCCAACGCCTTAACCACTCGGCCATCCTGGTGCTCAAACTTGAAAAATAAAGTGATGACATCATTGTCATGTACCTATAGCAACCATTTTCAGCCAAAGAAATCGTTTGTACAAAAGAGGACATTTGACTTATATATCTGAGTATGTCTCTCTTGATGGAGATGTCATTCTATCAAGAGGGCCTTTATGGATCCCGGGTACAACATGCAGCACGTGCGGTTAAGCAGCTTCTGTGTTGTTGTTTTTGTATCTTGCAGGACTGCATTGGAATTTTTGTGTGTGTACAAAAAATTATAATTGTGCTTGTGGTTTGGGCTGTGGCAGCACATGTTGTGCTTTGAAGGAGGACCTATAACATTGGCCACAATGAATCAGAGCCACAGATGTATGGCATGAAGAACATGAAAGTAATGGTGTGTTAGTTGCAATTCAATAATCCGGGTTGTCCCAGCCTCTGCACCATTAAGATAGTTACCAGGAGTGGGGTTCGAACCCACGAGGACATACGTCCATTGGATCTTAAGTCCAACGCCTTAACCACTCGGCCATCCTGGTGCTCAAACTTGAAAAATAAAGTGATGACATCATTGTCATGTACCTATAGCAACCATTTTAAGTCAAAGAAATCGTTTGTACAAAAGAGGACATTTGACTTATATATCTGAGTATGTCTCTCTTAATGGAGATGACATTCTATCAAGAGGGCCTTTATGGATCCCGGGTACAATATGCAGCACGTGCGGTTAAGCAGCTTCTGTGTTGTTGTTTTTGTATCTTGCAGGACTGCATTGGAATTTTTGTGTGTGTACAAAAAATTATAATTCTGCTTGTGGTTTGGGCTGTGGCAGCACATGTTGTGCTTTGAAGGAGGACCTATAACATTGGCCACAATGAACCAGAGCAACAGATGTATGGCATGAAGAACATGAAAGTAATGGTGTGTTAGTTGCAATTCAATAATCAGGGTTGTCCCAGCCTCTGCACCATTAAGATAGTTAGCAGGAGTGGGGTTCGTACCCATGAGGACATACGTCCATTGGATCTTTAGTCCAACGCCTTAACCACTCGGCCATCCTGGTGCTCAAACTTGAAAAATCAAGTGATGAAATAATTGTCATGTACCTATAGCAACCATTTTAAGTCGAAGAAACCGTTTGTACAAAAGAGGACATTTGACTTATATATCTGAGTATGTCTCTCTTGATGGAGATGTCATTCTATCAAGAGGGCTTTTATGGATCCCGGGTACAACATGCAGCACGTGCGGTTAAGCAGCTTCTGTGATGTTGTTTTTGTATCTTGCAGGACTGCATTGGAATTTTTGTGTGTGTACAAAAAATTATAATTGTGCTTGTGGTTTGGGCTGTGGCAGCACATGTTGTGCTTTGAAGGAGGACCTATAACATTGGCCACAATGAACCAGAGCCACAGATGTATGGCATGAAGAACATGAAAGTAACGGTGTGTTAGTTGCAATTCAATAATAAGGGTTGTCCCAGCCTCTGCACCATTAAGATAGTTACCAGGAGTGGGGTTCGAACCCACGAGGACATACGTCCATTGGATCTTAAGTCCAACGCCTTAACCACTCGGCCATCCTGGTGCTTGCACCTGTAAACACAAGTGATGAGATCATTATCATGTTATGTATAAACCATTTTGAACCATGTTTTTTATTGTCACTTGTAAACCCTTAGCTCATAAGACTTTTTATTCCTAATAGATTTTGGCTTGAGATATTTTTTGTAATTGACCTTTACATTTTGTTATAATTAATTTCCATTTTAGAGAAATTAGTTATTCATTTCTTGGCCTTAAATTTGACTTTTTTTGGGGAAATGTTGTAGCCTAAAGAACCATTTGTACAAAAAGGACATTTGATGACTGTTATATATGAGTTAATCCATCTTGATGTAGAGGTTTTTCCACTAGTGTTTAATGCCGCCTTTAGTTTTAATATTTCCATTTATGAGTAATTATAATCCACAGAGAAGCAGTTGCATTTAATTCGTCAAGATCATCACGGCAGTGTCACTCTTCAGCATTAAGATATTTACAAGGAGTGGGGTTCGAACCCACGAGGACATACGTCCATGGGATCTTAAGTCCAACGCCTTAACAACTCGGCCATCCTGGTGCTCAAACTTGAAAAATAAAGTGATGACATCATTGTCATGTACCTATAGCAACCATTTTCAGCCAAAGAAATCGTTTGTACAAAAGAGGACATTTGACTTATATATCTGAGTATGTCTCTCTTGATGGAGATGTCATTCTATCAAGAGGGCCTTCATGGATCCCGGGTACAACATGCGGCACGTGCGGTTAAGCAGCTTCTGTGTTGTTGTTTTTGTATCTTGCAGGACTGCATTGGAATTTTTGTGTGTGTACAAAAAATTATAATTGTGCTTGTGGTTTGGGCTGTGGCAGCACATGTTGTGCTTTGAAGGAGGACCTATAACATTGGCCACAATGAAGCAGAGCCACAGATGTATGGCATAAAGAACATGAAAGTAATGGTGTGTTAGTTGCAATTCAATAATCAGGGTTGTCCCAGCCTCTGCACCATTAAGATAGTTACCAGGAGTGGGGTTCGAACCCACGAGGACATACGTCCATTGGATCTTAAGTCCAACGCCTTAACCACTCGGCCATCCTGGTGCTTGCACCTGTAAACACAAGTGATGAGATCATTATCATGTTATGTATAAACCATTTTGAACCATGTTTTTTATTGTCACTTATAAACCCTTAACTCATAAGACTTTTTATTCCTAATAGATTTTGGCTTGAGATATTTTTTGTAATTGACCTTTACATTTTGTTATAATTAATTTCCATTTTAGAGAAATTAGTTATTCATTTCTTGGCCTTAAATTTGACTTTTTTTGGGGAAATGTTGTAGCCTAAAGAACCATTTGTACAAAAAGGACATTTGATAACTGTTATATATGAGTTAATCCCTCTTGATGTAGAGGTTTTTCCACTAGTGTTTAATGCCGCCTTTAGTTTTAATATTTCCATTTATAAGTAATTATAATCCACAGAGAAGCAGTTGCATTTAATTCGTCAAGATCATCACGGCAGTGTCACTCTTCAGCATTAAGATATTTACAAGGAGTAGGGTTCGAACCCACGAGGACATACGTCCATGGGATCTTAAGTCCAACGCCTTAACAACTCGGCCATCCTGGTGCTCAAGCTTGAAAAATAAAGTGATGACATCATTGTCATGTACCTATAGCAACCATTTTCAGCCAAAGAAATCGTTTGTACAAAAGAGGACATTTGACTTATATATCTGAGTATGTCTCTCTTGATGGAGATGTCATTCTATCAAGAGGGCCTTAATGGATCCCGGGTACAATATGCGGCACGTGCGGTTAAGCAGCTTCAGTGTTGTTGTTTTTGTATCTTGCAGGACTGCATTGGAATTTTTGTGTGTGTACAAAAAATTATAATTCTACTTGTGGTTTGGGCTGTGGCAGCACATGTTGTGCTTTGAAGGAGGACCTATAACATTGGCCACAGTGAACCAGAGCCACAGATGTATGGCATGAAGAACATGAAAGTAATGGTGTGTTAGTTGCAATTCAATAATCAGGGTTGTCCCAGCCTCTGCACCATTAAGATAGTTAGCAGGAGTGGGGTTCGTACCCATGAGGACATACGTCCATTGGATCTTTAGTCCAACGCCTTAACCACTCGGCCATCCTGGTGCTCAAACTTGAAAAATCAAGTGATGAAATAATTGTCATGTACCTATAGCAACCATTTTAAGTCGAAGAAACCGTTTGTACAAAAGAGGACATTTGACTTATATATCTGAGTATGTCTCTCTTGATGGAGATGTCATTCTATCAAGAGGGCTTTTATGGATCCCGGGTACAACATGCAGCACGTGCGGTTAAGCAGCTTCTGTGATGTTGTTTTTGTATCTTGCAGGACTGCATTGGAATTTTTGTGTGTGTACAAAAAATTATAATTGTGCTTGTGGTTTGGGCTGTGGCAGCACATGTTGTGCTTTGAAGGAGGACCTATAACATTGGCCACAATGAACCAGAGCCACAGATGTATGGCATGAAGAACATGAAAGTAACGGTGTGTTAGTTGCAATTCAATAATAAGGGTTGTCCCAGCCTCTGCACCATTAAGATAGTTACCAGGAGTGGGGTTCGAACCCACGAGGACATACGTCCATTGGATCTTAAGTCCAACGCCTTAACCACTCGGCCATCCTGGTGCTTGCACCTGTAAACACAAGTGATGAGATCATTATCATGTTATGTATAAACCATTTTGAACCATGTTTTTTATTGTCACTTGTAAACCCTTAGCTCATAAGACTTTTTATTCCTAATAGATTTTGGCTTGAGATATTTTTTGTAATTGACCTTTACATTTTGTTATAATTAATTTCCATTTTAGAGAAATTAGTTATTCATTTCTTGGCCTTAAATTTGACTTTTTTTGGGGAAATGTTGTAGCCTAAAGAACCATTTGTACAAAAAGGACATTTGATGACTGTTATATATGAGTTAATCCATCTTGATGTAGAGGTTTTTCCACTAGTGTTTAATGCCGCCTTTAGTTTTAATATTTCCATTTATGAGTAATTATAATCCACAGAGAAGCAGTTGCATTTAATTCGTCAAGATCATCACGGCAGTGTCACTCTTCAGCATTAAGATATTTACAAGGAGTGGGGTTCGAACCCACGAGGACATACGTCCATGGGATCTTAAGTCCAACGCCTTAACAACTCGGCCATCCTGGTGCTCAAACTTGAAAAATAAAGTGATGACATCATTGTCATGTACCTATAGCAACCATTTTCAGCCAAAGAAATCGTTTGTACAAAAGAGGACATTTGACTTATATATCTGAGTATGTCTCTCTTGATGGAGATGTCATTCTATCAAGAGGGCCTTCATGGATCCCGGGTACAACATGCGGCACGTGCGGTTAAGCAGCTTCTGTGTTGTTGTTTTTGTATCTTGCAGGACTGCATTGGAATTTTTGTGTGTGTACAAAAAATTATAATTGTGCTTGTGGTTTGGGCTGTGGCAGCACATGTTGTGCTTTGAAGGAGGACCTATAACATTGGCCACAATGAAGCAGAGCCACAGATGTATGGCATGAAGAACATGAAAGTAATGGTGTGTTAGTTGCAATTCAATAATCAGGGTTGTCCCAGCCTCTGCACCATTAAGATAGTTACCAGGAGTGGGGTTCGAACCCACGAGGACATACGTCCATTGGATCTTAAGTCCAACGCCTTAACCACTCAGCCATCCTGGTTCTTTCACCTGTAAACACAAGTGATGAGATCATTATCATGTTATGTATAAACCATTTTGAACCATGTTTTTTATTGTCACTTGTAAACCCATAGATCATAAGACTTTTTATTCCTAATAGATTTTGGCTTGAGATATTTTTTTTAATTGACCTTTACATTTTGTTATAATTAATTTCCATTTTAGAGAAT
This sequence comes from Alosa sapidissima, assembly GCF_018492685.1. Classification (NCBI taxonomy): domain Eukaryota; kingdom Metazoa; phylum Chordata; class Actinopteri; order Clupeiformes; family Clupeidae; genus Alosa; species Alosa sapidissima. The sequence continues at coordinate 12,888,825 of NC_055960.1, forward strand.
TTAGTTATTCATTTCTTGGCCTTAAATTTGACTTTTTTTTGGGAAATGTTGTAGCCTAAAGAACCATTTGTACAAAAAGCACATTTGATGACTGTTATATGTGAGTTAATCCTTCTTGATGTAGAGGTTTTTCTACTAGTGTTTAATGCCGCATTTAGTTTTAATATATCCATTTATGAGTAATTATAATCCACAGAGAAGCAGTTGCATGTAATTCGTCAGGCTCATCACGGCAGTGTCACTATTCAGCATTAAGATAGATACCAGGAGTGGGGTTTGAACCCACGAGGACATACGTCCATTGGATCTTAAGTCCAACGCCTTAACCACTCGGCCATCCTGGTGCTTGTACCTGTAAACACATGTGATGAGTTCATTATCATGTCATGTATAAACCATTTTGAACCATGTTTTTTATTGTCACTTGTAAACCCTTAGCGCATAAGAGTGCGCTAAGGTATATTCCTAATAGATTTTGGCTTGAGGTATTTTTTGTAATTGACCTTTACATTTTGTTATAATTAATTTCCATTTTAGAGAAATTAGTTATTCATTTCTTGGCCTTAAATTTGACTTTTTGGGGGGAAATGTTGTAGCCTAAAGAACCATTTGTACAAAAAGGACATTTGATGACTGATATATGCGAGTTAATCCTTCTTGATGTAGAGGTTTTTCCACTAGTGTTTAATGCAGCATTTAGTTTTAATATTTCCATTTATGAGTAATTATAATCCACAGAGAAGCAGTTCAATCAGTTCCATTTAATTCGTCAGGCTCATCACGGCAGTGTCACTCTTCAGCATTAAGATAGTTACCAGGAGTGGGGTTCGAACCCACGAGGACATACGTCCATTGGATCTTAAGTCCAACGCCTTAACCACTCGGCCATCCTGGTGCTCAAACTTGAAAAATCTAGTGATGACATCATTGTCATGTACATATAGCAACCATTTTAAGCCAAAGAAATCATTTGTACAAAAAAGGACATTTGACTCATATATCTGGGTATGTCTCTCTTGATGGAGATGTCATTCCATCAAGACGGCCTTTATGGATCCCGGGTACAACATGCGACACGTGCGGTTAAGCAGCTTCTGTGTTGTTGTTTTTGTATCTTGCAGGACTGCATTGGAATTTTTGTGTGTGTACAAAAAATTATAATTGTGCTTGTGGTTTGGGCTGTGGCAGCACATGTTGTGCTTTGAAGGAGGACCTATAACATTGGCCACAATGAACCAGAGCCACAGATGTATGGCATGAAGAACATGAAAGTAATGGTGTGTTAGTTGCAATTCAATAATCAGGGTTGTCCCAGCCTCTGCACCATTAAGATAGTTACCAGGAGTGGGGTTCGAACCCACGAGGACATACGTCCATTGGATTTTAAGTCCAACGCCTTAACCACTCGGCCATCCTGGTGCTTGCACCTATAAACACAAGTGATTATCATGTTATGTATAAACCATTTTGAACCATGTTTTTTATTGTCACTTGTAAACCCATAGATCATAAGACTTTTTATTCCTAATAGATTTTGGCTTGAGATATTTTTTGTAATTGACCTTTACATTTTGTTATAATTAATTTCCATTTTAGAGAATTTAGTTATTCATTTCTTGGCCTTAAATTTGACTTTTTTTTGGGAAATGTTGTAGCCTAAAGAACCATTTGTACAAAAAGCACATTTGATGACTGTTATATGTGAGTTAATCCTTCTTGATGTAGAGGTTTTTCTACTAGTGTTTAATGCCGCATTTAGTTTTAATATATCCATTTATGAGTAATTATAATCCACAGAGAAGCAGTTGCATGTAATTCGTCAGGCTCATCACGGCAGTGTCACTATTCAGCATTAAGATAGATACCAGGAGTGGGGTTCGAACCCACGAGGACATACGTCCATTGGATCTTAAGTCCAAAGCCTTAACCACTCGGCCATCCTGGTGCTTGTACCTGTAAACACAAGTGATGAGTTCATTATCATGTCATGTATAAACCATTTTGAACCATGTTTTTTATTGTCACTTGTAAACCCTTAGCGCATAAGAGTGCGCTAAGGTATATTCCTAATAGATTTTGGCTTGAGATATTTTTTGTAATTGACCTTTACATTTTGTTATAATTAATTTCCATTTTAGAGAATTTAGTTATTCATTTCTTGGCCTTAAATTTGACTTCTTTTTGGGAAATGTTGTAGCCTAAAGAACCATTTGTACAAAAAGCACATTTGATGACTGTTATATGTGAGTTAATCCTTCTTGATGTAGAGGTTTTTCTACTAGTGTTTAATGCCGCATTTAGTTTTAATATATCCATTTATGAGTAATTATAATCCACAGAGAAGCAGTTGCATGTAATTCGTCAGGCTCATCACGGCAGTGTCACTATTCAGCATTAAGATAGATACCAGGAGTGGGGTTCGAACCCACGAGGACATACATCCATTGGATCTTAAGTCCAAAGCCTTAACCACTCGGCCATCCTGGTGCTTGTACCTGTAAACACAAGTGATGAGTTCATTATCATGTCATGTATAAACCATTTTGAACCATGTTTTTTATTGTCACTTGTAAACCCTTAGCGCATAAGAGTGCGCTAAGGTATATTCCTAATAGATTTTGGCTTGAGGTATTTTTTGTAATTGACCTTTACATTTTGTTATAATTAATTTCCATTTTAGAGAAATTAGTTATTCATTTCTTGGCCTTAAATTTGACTTTTTGGGGGGAAATGTTGTAGCCTAAAGAACCATTTGTACAAAAAGGACATTTGGTGACTGATATATGCGAGTTAATCCTTCTTGATGTAGAGGTTTTTCCACTAGTGTTTAATGCAGCATTTAGTTTTAATATTTCCATTCATGAGTAATTATAATCCACAGAGAAGCAGTTCAATCAGTTCCATTTAATTCGTCAGGCTCATCACGGCAGTGTCACTCTTCAGCATTAAGATAGTTACCAGGAGTGGGGTTCGAACCCACGAAGACATACGTCCATTGGATCTTAAGTCCAACGCCTTAACCACTCGGCCATCCTGGTGCTCAAACTTGAAAAATCTAGTGATGACATCATTGTCATGTACATATAGCAACCATTTTAAGCCAAAGAAATCATTTGTACAAAAAAGGACATTTGACTCATATATCTGGGTATGTCTCTCTTGATGGAGATGTCATTCCATCAAGACGGCCTTTATGGATCCCGGGTACAACATGCAACACGTGCGGTTAAGCAGCTTTTGTGTTGTTGTTGTTGTATCTTGCAGGACTGCATTGGAATTTTTGTGTGTGTACAAAAAATTATAATTCTGCTTGTGGTTTGGGCTGTGGTAGCACATGTTGTGCTTTGAAGGAGGACATATAACATTGGCCACAATGAACCAGAGCCACAGATGTATGGCATGAAGAACATGAAAGTAATGGTGTGTTAGTTGCAATTCAATAATCAGGGTTGTCCCAGCCTCTGCACCATTAAGATAGTTACCAGGAGTGGGGTTCGAACCCACGAGGACATACGTCCATTGGATCTTAAGTCCAACGGCTTAACCACTCGGCCATCCTGGTGCTTGTACATGTAAACACAAGTGATGAGTTCATTATCATGTTATGTATAAACCATTTTGAACCATGTTTTTTATTGTCACTTGTAAACCCTTAGCGCATAAGAGTGCGCTAAGGTATATTCCTAATAGATTTTGGCTTGAGGTATTTTTTGTAATTGACCTTTACATTTTGTTATAATTAATTTCCATTTTAGAGAAATTAGTTATTAATTTCTTGGCCTTAAATTTGACTTTTTGAGGGGAAATGTTGTAGCCTAAAGAACCATTTGTACAAAAAGGACATTTGATGACTGATATATGTGAGTTAATCCTTCTTGATGTAGATGTTTTTCCACTAGTGTTTAATGCTGCATGCATTTAGTTTTAATATTTCCATTGATGAGTAATTATAATCCACAGAGAAGCAGTTCAATCAGTTGCATTTAATTCGTCAGGTTCATCACAGCAGTGTCACTCTTCAGCATTAAGATAGTTATCAGAAGTGGGGTTCGAATACACATGGACATACATCCATTGGGTTTTAATTTCAACCCCTCAACCACTGGGCCATCCTGGTGCTCCAAGCAAACACAAGTGATGACCTATTGTTATGTAAATGTTGTAACATCTTGTTTTGTTGAAATGTTTGCAATGTTTTTGTTGTGATAAACCATCAGTGAAATTAGTTAGGTTAACAATTTGAGTTAATGTGGATGTGTGTCTCTCCTTTGGTCTTCATTATTTACTCTCAATTTTACCATTAATGATTAATTAATTTTGTAGTGTGGCTTTGTGAAGCCAATGCTGAGAAACTCTGTGAGATTCAGAAAATGGAAGTACTTTCATTTGACCAGCAGAGGTCGCAATAAGATCAGAGCCATAGATGAAGGTGTTACACGTAATGTGATGGTATGCGGACGAAAGAGCTGTTGCTGAGAAAATGTAATTATCTTTGGATGAATTAGCTGTGAGTGGAATAAGAATTGGCTCTATTGGAGTTGTAGCATATTCATAAAGCCAAAAAGTACATTTGGTTTTCATTCAGTTTCAACAGTTTGTTAGTGCAGACTCTTAGAGAAAATAGAGGATAATAACAGTACTTTAACTGATAGAGACAAGGTGGAGGGAACCCCTTTTCACATATTGTTTAAAATGATGTTGCTTATTCAACCAGGTCATCAATAGATAGATAGATAGATAGATAGATAGCTAGATAGATACTTTATTCATCTCGAGGGAACTTTTAGATACACAATAATGTGTATCGCAGTTGTGCCACATACAAGAAGTATTTTTACGTCTGTTTCACAACATTGCCCTATTTGACCTCAGAGCGCCTTAGAGTCTGGATTAGCCAATATGTTGCTGATACAATGCACTGCCTTAGGTCAGTGATATTTACAAACAAGCAGGGGATGCGTGAGGGAACAACAACCGGCAGTGTTCCTCACCACCAAGAGGCCATGGAGGAAAAGCCTTAGCAGCACAACAGCTGGAGAACAAACTCTTGCACACATCTGCTTCATGATGCTCACAAGAACAGCAGAGATCAGCAAAAAAATATTTGCACCAATATCTGTTCACAAAGGTCACAGAGACAGGCCAAGTTTTGCAGATGCGGTATGTTGAACATTGATGAGAGTTTATATCAAGAGAAAATTGAGAGTTTGTCAACATATCTGACTGTAGGTTGATGGTATAGCCTACCACTTGAGTGAATAGAGTACATTTTCCAACCCCTGATAATTTCTCCATAGAATTCTCCAGAGAGGTACTTTGTGTTTTATTTGCTTCTTAGTTATTTTCACCTACAGAACTGTTGATGTAGCTAAAACTCTGGGAAGACATTTTTGATATTTAAGAACCTGCAAATAACATTTTGTATTTCCATGAACATGAAATGTGCTGTCTGTGCTATGATGACAGCTTGGATTGAGAGTTGTGTGAGTGTAGACCTGACAAAGAGCTGTGTGTGCTGTGGTGTGGTGTGGTGCGGTGTGCTATGGTCTCACCCTGGTGATTGAGTTCTTCATGTTCTGATGTTGCAACCAGCCCAGCTGGGACGCAGCCCCTGAGGGATCTGTAGGTGGGGTAGGGTGGAGGTTGGGTGTGGTGAAGAGAAGGTGGGCGTTATGTAATGTTGTTGAGGAAGACAAGTCAGAGTTTGCGCCCTCTCGTTCAACAACCCCTAGCACACCCGTTACCGTAACACAAAAAAAGGTTGCGCAAAAATCCTCTGAAAGATCACCACAAAAAATACTGATCACCACCACAAATGCTTCTGCTTGTTCCAATGTTGTGATTTAAGCTTACCACTTTAAAGCTAGTCCTGACAAGATCATTTTAACCAAGTTTCAAGGTTCAAAACATTTTTCTTCTCTCTTTCTCTCTCTCTCTCTCTCTCTCTCTCTCTCTCTCTCGCTCTCTCTCAATTAAATTCAATGTGCTTTATTGGCATGACTGTAAATTAATGTAGAATTATAGAACTGTAGAATAAAAGCAGTAATGGAGAAAATTACATCAAGAGAATCTCTCTCTCTCTCTCTCTCTCTCTCTCTCTCTCTCTCTCTCTCTCTCTCTCTCTCTCTCTCTCTCTCTCTCTCTCTCTCTCTCTCCATTCAAATGTTTGTATTTGGGCTAGCCCTGGCTTTTTGTGAACTTTGAACACAAGTGACACAGATTTGTTGTTGTATGCAACTGAGACGGAGGTAACCCACTCATACCCATAGAGCACAGATGTGAGTTTGTCTGCACATGGTGAGATCCAATTAAGTTATTCTAGCCACAGACCATATGTGCTGCAGCATCCATGCTTGTTGCACACTGACAGGCTTGTCTGGCCCAGGTAGTGACCACAAACCATTGGGCAGTATTGTGTTGCTACCTTGACCTGGGTTAGACACCCAGGGGTTGGTCAATGCAGCTATTGTAGTGTCTGAGAGAGGGGCTTTTTACTGAGCTGTTCTGAAACAGTGGAGACCGTTCAAGTGGTGTTCACACACACACACACACACACACACACACACACACACACAGACAGACAGACAGACACACACACACACACACACACACACACACACACACACACAAAGCCACAGACAGACACATATTCAAACAGATTACTTGCAGACATTCTCACATACAAGAAAGTGTGTGTGTGCATGGGCGTTTGAGTGCATTTGTGCTCTATGAAACAGATTACACACACACACACAAACACACACGCACACACCTACACACACACACAGCCACGCTCTGTCCGAAACCAAAACTTCATCACTGACTCACACCCACCCACCAATCATGAAATCAGATAGTTGTTTAATGCCAAATACTGTTTTTTTATTAGTCAGAGGAAATGACTATTCGATATCTGCGATATCTCTGCAGTACTTTTCCAGCTGTCTTTGCCTCAACACTGAGATTGACTTTTAGGCGTACACTCAGCTGATTTCACCATTCTCTGGCACCAGAATATACTGCTTTTTTTTTTTTTTTTAAATATTGAGCTGTTTTCTAATGGAAAAGGTCTTTCACGGTCATTTACAAGAGAGCTCTTGGCATTTTCAGATCATTAATGTTTAACCAAATGTGAACACACACCTTAGTAATACACTGTTATAAAAGCACCTGTACATCCTGTGGTCATGCAAATGTCCTTTATAATTTGAGTTGCCCAGTGGATGTCAGTCATGCTGTATTATTCCATCATACGTTACACTCTGACGTACACTACAGACTCTGCCTGTGACCGCCTGTTGGTCCACCACCAGGGCTCTGATCGTAAACGCTTTGGGAACTTTCTGGATGGGGTCAGTCCAGACCAAGTGTGCGCAGATGTCACCAGAGCACATTGCAACATCTCAGACTCATGATGCAATTCAGGGAAATCCAGCCAGTTAAGTTGGACCCATCCAAAGGTGTCGGTGCCTTTGGACTACATCCATCAAAAATGTGTAAGAAAGCAGTGTGGCTAACCAGTCTGTGTGGGATATAACAGCTTTTACAAATAAGGAGTTTTTCTCTGCCAGAGACATTTTTTCTTTACTTCTTATTTGGTATTTCAGCACCCTTATAATATGCTTGGTATTTCAATACTCTTGCAATACTCTCAGCTTTTTAAAGTACGATTCTTCTGTGGAAAATAAAAAAAGTAAGATTTAAAAGTAAGATTCTTCTGTGGAAAAACAGGGTCCTTAATTCCAGTAATAGAAGAGAAAGAGGTCAGACTGCGGTTGACACACCTGAATAGAACTTTTCCTCTTTATCTGACACCTGTCCTCTCTCTTTCTCTCTCCCTCCCTCGCTCTCTCTCTCTCCACCTGGCCTAGAGAAATAGGGTGGGAAAGAGACGTTAGCCGTTAGGGTGAATGAGGTAACTCACCGCATTCACACAGGAGGGATCAATTTCAAATTGCACAAAAATGCAAGTCAGTTTGAACTGCTGTAACTTTCCAAACAGGGCTAATCTTACCTAGTTGACCCAGATGTGATTTCAGGCCCATTGTTGAACACCCCTTGCAGGCTCGGGAGTCACTGAGCAGGGCCAAAATCTCAAATGGTTGGGGGGGGGGGGGGGGGGGTTGACGTATGATGCAGGTCGGCCACTAAGGGTGTTGTGTGGCCGCGTTTTATGATCTGTTTAACACCAGAAACCTGAACACCACTGCTGAAGTGCCCCAGTGCTCCAAGACTAGGGTGTGTGTGTGTGTGTGTGTGTGTGTGTGTGTATGAGTGTGTGTGTGAGAGGGAGAGAGTAAGAGAGAGAGAAAGAGAGAGAGGGGTCAGTGTAGTTGTGATGGGGGCGAGCAGACACATAAAAACACTGTGTCAGTCGTAAAAGAGAGTGCTCGAGAACACGCTGAAAAAGACCCAGACTCATGTTTGTTAGCCGTAAATCTACCTCGCTGGCGCATGACGCTGGCGCTGGTGCTGCCGCAGAGCCCATCTCTCGGCCAGCATTTTGCCCATGTACGGGTAGAGGGACCGAGGGCTTCTGTGTTGGCGCATGAGGAAGTGATATCGGTGGTTTATTGTTGAATCATCAGCCCTGATAGGAATGAGTGCAGGAAAACACATGCCTGCCGTTACTTTAGCTACATTATGTTGATTCAAGACACTGTGTTTCCTAAGATCTGAAACTAATGAGCTAAACTGACACAAATACAGTCAAGACACACACAGACACAATCAATGAGGAAAAAACACTAGAAATCTCCTTGTTGTCCCTGTGTCAGAACTACACAGACACACACACACTCACATGTTTCATGTTTGTCCCTGTGTCAGAACTACACACATACACACACAAAAACACACACACACACACACACAAGAAACAGACACACACACTCACACCCCCCCCCCCCCCCCCCCCCCCGCCTCACACTTTCACAGAGAGACCTGGTGGCCCTTTTTTTTCTCTCCCTCTTGTTCTTTGAGTAGGTGAATTTGTTAGCGAAAATTTCATTAAGTGATTTCCTGCATTTTAAGACTTGCGGTTCAGCCAGTGGGTCACAGCAAGGAGCCCGTGGCTGATGATGCAGGTCTGCACAGCAGCCCCAGCGTCATATGAGTGAGCAACACCACACACACACACACACACATACACCATACACACACACACACACACACACACACACCACACATAGAGGATCTGTGTGTATGTATGAGTGTGAGTGGTGGTGGGTGGGTGGGGGGGGGGGCAGAGGAGTCTGATGGAAGCCTATGGAGAATGGCTGATGGATGTGTTACATGAGTAAAATAAACCAGAGTCTGCTTAGGAGCTTTTATGTGGGAGTGTGTGTGTGTGCATGTGTGTGTGTGTGTGTGTTTGTGTGTTTCGCACTGGGAGTGCAAGGATTAACAGTGAGGATGGAGCTCTTCATCTACACACACCAGTGTTTTGACAGTGAGCATTTATCATCCACACGGCAGGAACAAGACTCTGTTCTCAAGTTTGAGAGAAAAGGCAGAGGGTGTGTGTGTGTGTGTGTGTGTCTCTCTGTGTATGTGTGTGTCTGTGAGGGGGTGTGTATGAATGTGTTTCTGAGAGTGCAAGTATGTGTAGTATGCCCAAATATGAGTCCAGAGACCTTTGTTTAAAAGCCTAAATTTGGATCAAGATCTGGCCGAGAAAAAACTCTCGAAAGATTGCTTGGGCCCTGCAGTCACAGCGCTGATGTGCTTTTTTTCTCTATTGTGGGCAACCCTGACCCTTCACAGCAAATCACGTCTGTTCACTTCAAAGCATGTTTCCTCCGATTGATCCTCTCTCTGTATCTATCTATCTCTCTCTCTTACTCTCTCTCGATATATCGATCTATCTATCTATCTATCTATCTATTTGTCTGTCTGTCTGTCTGTCTGTCTGTCTGTCTGTCTGTCTGTCTATCTATCTGTCTGTCTGTCTGTCTGTCTGTCTGTCTATCTATCTGTCTATCTATCTATCTATCTATCTATCTATCTATCTATCTATCTGTCTATCTATCTATGAATATCTCCCTCTCCCTCCCTCTCTCTCTCTCTTCTGCTGTTTTCTCCCCACACCACCAGTGTCTTTGTAAGTGGTGGACAGGACAGAGGGGGACTGCGGTGCGACTCCACTCCTGTAGAGCCAGTAAGTCTAGACTCCAGATGTGCGCCGCCAGCCCCCACGGTCCTCTGTAAATATCATGAGCAGATGTCATCGCTCCAGCCCTAAATTACGCACGGGGGCGAAGGACAGCCCGGGAGAGACAGCGCCGCGGAGCGCAGCGGCCACAAAAACCTCGCTCTCTCTCTGTTTCTCTCTCTCTCATCCTTGATTCCCTCTGCTCACACACACACACACACACACACACCTCCTCAGAAAACACCTCCTCAGAGACACACAACGTCCGAGAGGCCAGGACACACACACATACACAAACACATACACATACACAAACATATACATACACATACACACACACACACATGCTCAAACATACACACACACACACACAGACTCACACAGTATCCTCAGAGCAGCCCTAAAACAGCAGACGGTAGAGTCAGCTACAAGCAGGACGCATGGACACGAGCCACGCGCAAGCCAAAAGCAAAACTCATACACTCGTACTGTCAACACTCACTCACTCACAGCATGCGCTGCATCCACTAGGAGCACAGAAACGACAAACACAAACACCAGACAGTCAGACAATCCATAACAAACAAATTGATTCGTTAAAAACATTAAAAACAATACATAGCAAACAAATGCCAACACCAGCACATGTATGGTTCACATTCATGAGAAACTTAAAGGTGCTATGTATATATATGTATTATATATTATTTATATTTAAAAAATTACAGTTTTTCTCAGTCGCTTTGGTGCTTTTTGCAGATCAGAATGAAAATTCTCATAACTATTAGTTCAACCTCCACAACATTTAGTCATTTGTGGACATCATAGTAGCAATTTCTCCTTCCTCTGAACAAATTGCAAATACTTTTGGACATGTATCAGTTGCTTTCATACAATTCTCTGCTGTTTTTTAACATTATCATTTGCTTATGTCATGTCAGTCAAAATGAACTATACTTATGGATGCTGAATAGTCGTTCCCAATAAAACTAATAGTCTTCATTTCATTGCTTGAGTCATTACATACAAAATTGTTGAACTAGTTATCAAATTCTGTCATAATGCTGTAGAATTGCAAAGAGCATACAGTAAAAATGTACGTATTCAGTGTCTTGTACTCACTTACTCCCCTAACTACAGCAATGTGTAACTTTGTAGTTTTCAAATGGCTGTACAAGTACTGTATAGTGCTGTCTTGAGCATGTTCAGGTAGTGTCACTGAGTTCTGACCTTTTTTTGCATTGGAAAACACTGAGAGAACTGTCATAATGAAAACATGACAAAGCCATTTGACTATCTTGTTCATAAACGATGGTGTCAAGACTTCTCATTTTGATGACACTGACAGTTTCATTGACATGAATACGTACTTTTGAGGAATGGACTATCCATTTTGAGCAAGTGACGTGCTTTTGCAGGTCATCCACTAGGTTTTGCAGTTTGCACTAATTGTTTTGAGAAATGCACTAACTGCTGTGCAAATGTTAATAGTGATGTGAGAATAACACCAAAGCGACTGAGAAAAACTTTAATGTATTTGATGTAATGTCAAAAACACCTATGCTCTGAGTTATCCATAAAACCGCCACCATGAATGTAATGCAGTCAAGACAATTTCAATCCTGCAGAATTCTACACACCGCCCCTTTAAAAAAGAACATGACAGGGTCATAACAAACATCAGTAACCTGGACCTGCAACACCAGTCATGCAGCTCACATTTACAGGCCAGCACCAGGTTTGTTTAGGCCACGAGTCTATCCCAGCTCCCACAGAGTGTAGCTTAGGGCTAGGAATTGGACCTTATGGACAGATTAGCAATAGGAGTCAAATATCTGTCTCCACCTGCTCCATGTTTCTGTTTCTCTGTAATAATTTACAGCGTTTTGGACATCGCTGAATTATTTGTGTTAAAATCGCAATTTTCCCCAGGAATATAATTCTCTCTTGAGGGGTTTAAACTGAGGCCAGAACTTTCCGGGTCTCCAGTTTCACACACTTGTATTGTAAACTCTCATATTCAAATGACGCAACACAAAATTCCTGAATTTTTGTCAGTTTATGGATTTGATTTGTGAGAGGGCAAATGCTAACATAGTTTGCAACATAAACAAAACAGTCTTGGCCAATTCCACGCAAAACTGTCACGTCCATAACGGCAACTAAATACCATGGCATTGCGTTGGCGTTATGGATGTGACAGTTTTGCGTGGAATTGCCCTCTTATTACTGATGTATATTAGTATAAGTATATATACTCTTTTGATCGTGTGAGGGAAATTTGGTCTCTGCATTTATCCCAATTCGTGAATTAGTGAAACACACTCAGCACACAGTGAACACACAGTGAGGTGAAGCACACACTAATCCCGGCGCAGTGAGCTGCCTGCATCAACAGCGGCACTGGGGGAGCAGTGAGGGGTTAGGTGCCTTGCTCAAGGGCACTTCAGCCACTTCCTACTGGTCGGGGTTCGAACCGGCAACCCTCCGGTCACAAGTCCAAAGCGCTGACCAGTAGGCCATGGCCGCCCCTGATGTGATTCTTCCAGTTAAAACCTTTTCAGCATTTGTACATTTATTTTAGCGTGCTTGACACTGATCTCCCATAAATGCTTCTGCCTCTGATTTCCTTGGAAAGACAGGAAGATTTCCCTGAATAAAATTAGCTTCTACGCAATGACAGACAAATTATGACCCAGAAGACTTATGAAAACAATATATCCATCCCCTACCTGCAGGCACATGTCTTAGGTTCCACTTTGACCACATTATCATCCCAATCAGCACTCAAACTCCTCCTGTGGAGGCCATTATGACTTCCATGGAATTGCTCTAATATGCTCTGAACTGCTCTAATCTTGCCCTTAATTACAGCTCTGCAATTCAATGGAAGTCATATGTGCTTCCACAGGATGATATTCATAAATGTCCTCAACAGCAATCATGTGTCTGCACAAACCAGTCACTGGCCCCATGTGGATTCACACAATTACAGACGTTACAGACTAGCGTCGCACCACAACAGACCTCATCGCTTGATTAGATGCTTTGGGCATAAAAACATGCTCTATATATAGTCAAGCAGAGTGTCTACACCGCAGCACTAGGGAGCAAGATGGCTACCGCAGGGTGAGGAGATACAGACAGCTTTTTGGAAGGGAAGAGCATGACAGCATGGACAGGGCGTGCAGAGAGCAGGGAGTGGAGAGAAATGCTCAGCTGTTCAAACAGGTACAGCACGGCATTAGCGAGGTGTTTAAGTTGACCAGTATGAGGCATCTGCTAAAGCAAATATGTGTGCATGGTCATGTCAATCTATGTGTGTGTGTGTGTGTGTGTGTGTGTGTGTGTGTGTGTGTGTGTGTGTGTGTGTGTGTGTGTGTGTGTTTGTGTGTGTGTGTGCGTGTGTGTGTAAGCTAATCCGCTAGAAAGTGCAGGGTAGCAGAAGGGGCGATCCTGTAACGTCTGCTTCCTCTCGCTGGCTTTTGTTTCTCATGTGTGAACAGGTGAGCAATTCACTCTCACTGAGCCAACAAGGAACCAAGGGAAAAATACACAGTCACACACATTCAAAAGCACACACGCCCACACAAACATGCACACACACACACACACACACACACACTGACAAACATGTACACACAACATAGACAGCGAGAGATTAACAAACACACATCCACAAAATCATAAACACACACACTGGCCTGCAAAAAGACACATCACAAACATAGAAACATTCATATGGGTTTACCTGTTCATACAGTGCATTCATAGTCAAACACATATTAACTGACTTGTATACACACACACACACACACACACACACAGACACACACACACACACACACACACACACACACAGAGAGTGATAGATAGATAGATAGATACTTTATTGATCCCCAGGGGAAATTCAAGGATTGAATTGTGAGCGGAAAGATTGTGAGCAACGGAGACACACACATGGTTGTTTTTGCACTTTATTTGTGTTTTTCTTTGCCAAATTGGCTCGGTGGGAGGCCAGCTTCGCACCCAGCGGGCAGAGTTGTGGAGACACTCAGGAATCCTGGCATTCCATCAGGCTAACCTGCCTACTGCCCACCTGACACACACACACACATACATGTACAAACAGTTATAGACTTACACCAAGTACACACACACACAGATCCAAACAAGTTGTATAACATTTTTTCTTTTTTACAGACACATGTGCGTGTGTGCACAAACATACAGCCACACACAAACACACGCACACACACACACACACACACAAACACACACACACACACACACACACACATTCAAATTCTTTTATTTGAATCCACCAATCAAATCACTTTACAGAAAGGATTCAAATATTCTCAGAGATGATACAGCTTTGACATGTAAGGGTACATTAAGCATCGCCTACTACACCACACAGCAAGACTGCCTATCACAGCTGACATGGAGCAGAATTTTGCCAGCTGTTTAGACTTTCCGCTTGGTAGCCCTGCCAGTCTTAGCGTCTTAGCCCACTGACTTTCTGTTTGTGGACATGTCCCATCATCATCAGACACATCATCAGAGCTGTTCAACCAGTCTGGTACTACGCGTGAGTGTTTGGACATAGGCATATTTTTTGGAAATAATGTATTGAATAGAACTGGCAATAAAATTAGCAATACAGTCATGGTGTGCTGTGTAGAGTCCTTCGTACGTATTTACAACCATTTACAATATGTTTACACACACACACACACACAGACACACACACATAACAGCCTTCAGATATACCTTCATACATCATTTGAACATTGGACACACGAACAATCAGACAGAATTCCTTCAATTTACAGCAAAATCATAAATGTACTGAACAGTGATATTGCTTAATCACTCACTTTCACACGCACCCCCACCCCCATCCCGACACACACACAAACACACCATCTTTGTAAATTTGCAAATCCCAAACATTCACATTCACATTCACATTCACGTGTCAGCACAACGGTGCCACTCACATATACACGGGTCCAAAAACAAATACCTCCCTAATTTGACTGACACATCCTTAGCTCTGTTGGTTTATTCCACCCACCTGCATTGCTCTGCGTTTTTCTTGGACAGAGCAGCACCTGAGTAACGGCAGCAGAGCCTGGGCTTGTTCCTGGCATCACAGGGTGAACTCAGTGTGGGATTGTGTAACAGTGAGGCATGGAAACCAACAGGCCCCAGAACATTACCTACTTATACAGTATCTGCAGAGGGAGGGAGGGATGGAGAGAGAGAGAGAGATTAGCATTTACAACCATTAGTAAATCAAATCGAAATAAAACATTCCATATAAGTGATGCTCCCAAAAACTATTACCACTTATATGTTAAACATCAAAAATATGTTAAACATCAAACCACCATATACCCCTAGAGAGAAAAGGGGGGTGGTCAATTAGTGGAATGATGCTTTCAGTCAGACAGGAACCATCTAAGGAGGGTTCAATGTTTGTCTGTACTATCTCATTTCACCAGCAGAGGGATACAAGAGTTTCCACACAGGATGGACATGAGTGTGTTTTCAATCTAGTGAGAGTGAAAACTTCACCCATGCATGAGTGTGTGTGACTGTGGTGTGCACGTATCATGGGTGTGCACATATCCATTATGTGTAATTGAGTGCATGCAAAAATGATGGAATACATTAATGCATGTGTGAATGCACTATATATATGTGAAATAATGTGTTTGTGTGTAATATTGTATGAGTATGGATATAAGTCTGAGTATGATTGACAGTATGTGGATATTATAGATTTCTCACTGTGTGTGTGTGTGTGTGTGTGTGTGTGTGTGTGTGTGTGTGTGTGTGTGTGTGTGTGTGTGTGTGTGTGTGTGTGTGTTTGTGCATGGGTTTGCATATTTGTGCATGTGTGTGAGTCCTGAGGGTTCAAGGACTGGCCAGGCCTGGAGAGACCTGTCACTGTCTGTGCTAATTAGTGGGGTGGGAGCAGGTGCTGTTCATGGGCTCCTGCCTCTGATAAAGATGTTCAAAGAACTGAGTGGGTCCAGGCCTTTCTTATCTTTCCCACTCTACACGCCACACACACACACACACACACATACACACACACACACACACACACATACACACAACAGCACACCAGACCAACATGTTTTGCTCATTCTGAGGTGCCAAATGAGATACAAGTCTGTGTGTGTTCCTCTGCCAGATCAACTGCTTCCATCACCCCCTAGCTAGATCATGATACATCTCCCAAAAATTAATGTGTGTATGTGTTTGTGAGAGACAGAGAGGGGGGGTTGTGTGTGTGTGTGTGTGTATGATTGGCACCATTCTATAATATACAGGTCTGCATGCCTCTCCCCATCTGTAGCCAGTGCCTGCTTCAGCTTGGCTTCCTGTCAGCGAGTAAGCCAGGCAGGAGCCATTTAGCTGCAATGTGGTCACAATACAGTGGTAATTGTTGCAACTATCTCTTCCTTCACCAGGCCCCCCCCCCCCCCGGTCTCTTTCTCCCCTCTAGCTTGCCTTCATAAACACTCCCTTACTCTGTGTTGACACAGCTTCAGTGGGAGTACCCTCCCTTTACTCCCCAACCCCCCTCTCCCTCTACCACCACCCTCCATGACCCCCTCCCCTCCCTCTGCACATCAGAAGCCCAGGGATCAGGCCCCACACCTGGGCATGTTTGCAGAGGAAGCGGGCCTGGGCGGGCGGTGCTCCATGCGTCTGTCGGCTGGCTCCACGGTGTCTGGCCAGCTGTGCTCTCGGCGCGGCTTGGCCTCCCCTTCGCTCTGTGGGGGCAGCACAGCTGGGAAAGACATGTTTCCCAAAAGAGGTTGAAAAAAAAGGAAAGGAGTGAGGGAGGGAGTGAGGGAGAGAGAGAGAGAGAGACGGAGATAAAAAAAGAAGAAGGAGAAGAAGAAAAAAGGAGCAAAATGAGTTATTTCTAGATCTGTGTGTGTGTTTATCTCCTTAGCCAGCTCCTTTGTTAGCCACTGTCCAGCTATTTTGGGGGAAGTGGGGATTTGAAAGAGTATCATACTGTTGAAATAGTATTTAAGTGTTGGAAGAAATTACTGTAAGCTCTTTTTTGCTCATAGCCAGCAGAACGAAGGGGTTTCATTTCAGATGTCTTATCTGATGGGCTCTCACTGGTTTGATGTGAATCATTAACATGGAAAGTTTTTTTATTTTCAAGGATGGAGACACATGTTTCTGTATATGGTTATGAGTATGAAGGGATATCTAGCATGAATAGTACCAGCCCTCGGAAAGGGCACCATTCCGTCGCTTTTTAATAATGTCCCTCTATTGAAACATCATGGAATACACTTCCATAGAGTTTATTGTCACATGCATATAGTTACTGGAAGTAAGAAATGCAGTGAAATTATGTCTGGTGTCAGCCTATTTGTGCATTTATGGAGGGGGGGGGGGGGGGGGTAAAAAGTGCAGTAGAAGAGGGGTTTAGTAGATTAAGTGGCAAGGGCTGCATAAGAAAGGTGGGGGAGGATTGGGAATGGGGGGGGGCACCAACAAGGAGCACCCAAGAGCAACAGGGGCAAGGAAAAACTCCCTTACCAAGGAAGAAACCTTGGGCAGATCCACGGCTCAAGGGGCTAACCCAACTGCCAAGGGTCTTGGTGTGTGTGTTGGGGGGATGACAGGGGAGATGGGATAGTGTGCTGTGTATGTGGGGAGAGGGCAGTGTGCAATATGTGTGTTGGAGAAGCTTCCTCATGAGACAATGTGCTGTGTATTGGGGGAGGGGGGGTCAGTGTGCTGTAAGTATGTTGGGGATGTGTGTTGGAGAAGCTTCCTGATGAAATAATGTGCTGTGTATGTAGGGGAGTGGGGGGGGCAGTGTACTGCAAGTATGGTGAAGGGACTTACTATTGCAAGCAGAGTACTGTATGTATGATGTATGTGAGTGATGACAGTGAAGATGTGTGTGTGGGCGGGAGGGGAGTGGAGCAATGACTGTGTGTGTAGTGTGTGTGTGGGTAGGTGGGGGCAGTGTGCTGTAAGTATGTAGAGGATGTGTGACTGTGTGAGTGACACGCAGACCAGCGCTTGAGTGACCGTCACAACGTATTTCATGGACATGCCTGATAGTGGTTAAAACATGATCAGCATCAACCGTTCCATTTACCGCCTCCAAAAAATATTCAGCCACATCACACGCTCCACTGTGACTCTCGCCTCGAAACACCTCCCCGAACGCCGCAGTGTTGCAGTCACAGTCCATTAGGCCGAGCTGCGGCTCCGATGTGGAGGCCAAGAAACGTTTCTGCGGCCGCAGACCACATCACTGTGCTGTGTGGCGGTGGGGGGGTGCGGGCGGGCGAGCGAGTGAGGGAGCAGGGGCCAGGGCTGTGCCGTACAAGCATGAGTCATAAACCCAGGCAGGCACATCCCCAGCGATCGCTCATGAGGAACACATTGTGATTGCCCCATAAAAACGAATGCACTCACTCTCACTCTCTCCCTTATACACACACACACACACACACACACACACACACACAGTCCAAGAGTGGGATTAGAGACAAAAAAGGGCTTACCCCCCCCACCCCTCACACACACACACACCAAATCAAAACAAGCTCTCCACTTGAGGGAGAGAAGGGCTACACTCATATTCTCCTCTCACTCTCCAACAACTGTGTTAAGTGGCCGGTCTAGATTTGCGTTATGTTCTCACAGACTCTTACAAACTTGGCTGATGATTGCTGTTAGCTTTTTTAGTAATCAACCGCTGTTCGCTTTTACAAACCATTAAAATGATTTCGTATTGCTCTCAAAATTCCCTGCCTCCCAAACGCTGTCTGTCCGCCTGATAGGGGCTAGTTTTGGGCCGGAAGCCTGTCTGGAAGCTGCTTCTGTCTGGGATGAGAGCTTCCCAACTGTGGGAATCCACCAGGATAGAGGCCTCGCCTAACGCCCGGCCTCAGGGCAAACTGTCCCTGACTGTGCTGAGAATCTAACCCTCTACTAATCCCTCACTTTAGTTATATTACAAGAGGATGAGTTTTTGCTGCAACGTTGTTTGTGCTCAGGCCACAGGGTAAATGGCTTATCTGAGAATGGAGAGACCCAATGGAGACACAAGATGAGATGTTTGCACTGATTACAAAGCCAGTAGTCACCCTACAAATCATGGACACTTTGAATGAAGCTGGCAGAGATTGTGAGAGTTTCTGTGTTTTTCTGTTGTTTGGCTTGTTTCATTACTAAGCACTTCCACTGTAGGAGTAACAGAGCTGCTGAATCTAGATATCATCATGAAGCTTATTTGTGTTTCAGCTGGGCTGTACTTTCTACTTCTTTTTTACTAAGGGTGGGTGTGTGGGCCTATAGTTCATGTGTGTGCTTCAACACACCATCATCCCTTCAACAATCACACATGAGACATACACTTACACACACACACAAACACCAAGGGAGACAGATGCCCACTCCATAAATACACACACATACACACTTAAACACATGGTCTCTGACTCTCTCTCTCCCTCTCACACTCACACACACATGGTCCATCTCTCACACACACAGACACACCTCTGGTCCACACAGCAGGGTGTGAGAGGATGAGGCATACTGGGCGCTCTGTCTCCAGGCTGCACTCCTCTTCCCTGCTGTCACCAGGAGCCAGCCGCCCAGATGGACACAGAGAGCTGGACACAAGGCCAACACATGGTGTGTGTGTGTGTGTGTGTGTGTGTGTGTGTGTGTGTGTGTGTGTAAGAAAGAGAGAGAGAAAGAGTGTGTGTCAGAGACCATGTGTGTGTGTGTGTGTGTGTGTGAGAAAGAGGGAGACGAAAGTGCAACCAAGAAAGGGAGAAAGAGAGACAGCAAGCAAGAAAGAACAAGAAGGAAAGAAATAACAAGAATTGAATTGAAGTGTCTCCACTTGGTAAGAGGCTCTTCACAAGAACACCAAATGACTCCAGTCCTCAGAACTACGGGAAGAGGAATGTGTAAAACCACACTCCTGCACAAACACACATTGCACACACACACACACACACACACACACACACACACACACACCTGTATACACAAAGATTTTTTAAAAATGTCATATTCACGTGTACCACAAGTGTTATCTACAATAAGTCATTTTGAAGTGCATTATCAAATGATGCTCAGAAGTGTGGAGATTAGGAAGGCAAGAATTCTGCAATGCATTTCACATTCTTCTTTAGGGATTTGTGATCACCTATGTTCAATGACCCCTCTCTGACCCTGTCCTTATATGTCAGTAGGCTGAGTTGTCCAATTCGTGGAGAAATAAAAATGTATTCTCCAATAAAAGTAATTATGATATCATTTTTATGCATTATCAAACTGTGCGACTTGTCTGCTCACTGTCCTCAGTACAACTGTAATTACATAAATACACATAAGTGTTTGCTCATAATCACATAAATAAACAAAAGTGTTTTAATCACTCTGTCTGTTCTGTTCCTGAGCAGGCAAACATTGCTACAGTAAATATCTTAGCATCAGCAGACCTAGCTTTGGTCATACAATGTATCAACAGAGACTAATCTGCAAGCAACAAACACCACATTATCTTATGTGGATTACTGTAGGACTGGAGACACTTGAAAGATTTCATAGATTTGGTATCTAAACAGTTCACTTCAAAGCACTTCAAAGTTTTTGCTTATTACTACTACACTGTGACTCTTTCCCTTGCTGATATAATGAAATAGCAAACATACAGTCCAGTCAGCAGAAATGGACACACACACACACAAATGGAACAGAGAGTCATTCAAAAGTGAAAAAAGTGTGGGTGTCATCTGCCCAGCTGTGAGGGGAGCAGGAAGTGAATCCCAGAGAGGAGGCAGCTCGAGGCCTGATCAGAGACGCCTGGCAGGAAGTGGCAGAAAATGACAGGAAGTGAGCTCGGGAGCTTCGGCTCCACCAAGTCTGGGCCCCAGAGCGAGGGAGGAAGAGGGAGCGGAGCGCATCAGATCACATCAGGCAGGGAGCGATGGAGGGAGGGAGGGAGGGAGGGAGGGAGCGATGGAGGGAGGGAGGGAGGGAGGGAGGGAGCGATGGAGGGAGGGAGCGATGGAGGGAGGGAGGGAGGGAGGGAAAGTATGCAAGAGAGAGAGAGAGAGAGGAAAGAACACACAGGGAAGTCGGCAACAGCTGTTCCCACACGGCCAGCTGTGCGTTGTTTGCCACGGGTGCGTAAAAGCGAGACTGGCACCAGTCGTGCCTGTTCCTGTCGCTGAGCTGTCGCCATCGGCCTCGGACCGACCCTTGATGTGCCACCAAACATCCTGGTGACCAAGCTCACACACACACACACACACTCAGAGACATAAATACACACACACAGTTTTACACAAACACATTTGGTTGAAGATAGCATCACTAATTGCCCCCCCCCCCCCTATTTTGCTCCCATGTGTGCAATCCTTCAGGAATTGAATGTATTTTGGGTTTTTTTTTTTTTTTTGGAGCGGCAGGTTTTAATTTTAGGTCTGTGAGTAACCCTCAACATCTTTTTGAGCTTGGTTGTCTTTATTACTCTATATTCCCCATATGGTTTGGTGCGGTATACAGACGATAGAGAGAGAGAGAAAGAGAGAGAGAGGGAGAGAGAGAGGGTGCTGGAGAAGAGACTGGGGAGCATGTCCAACTCATGCCCATAAAAAGCTCCTCTTTCTGGGCTCGCTCCTTCAGAGTCTCCCCTCCATCTGCCGCCCATCAGTCAGGCGTCAGGCTCAGTTTTATTATCACTTCAAGCGCTGCGCCTGGGAAACACTCCCTGGAGGTCCGTGGAGCAAAAGAGGGAAAACAAAATCTTCAGTTCCTTCTCAAATTTACCAACACACTCACACACATACACACACAAATACACACACACACTCACATGTGGAGTCTGAACTAGTTGAGGACATGTGTTAGAGACGAGGCTGTTTGTAAGAATGCTGCAAACTCCTATTTTCCTCATACACACACACACACACACACACACACACACACACACACTCATACATATCCACACACACACACACACACACACACACACACACTCGATCATACATACCCATACACAAACATTCTCATAAAATCACCTGTTAAAGAGTCTGTAAAAACTCTTTAAAGAGCAGACATGTGCTACTGTTGGTGCTCATCCTCTCTGAACATTACTTTAACGGCTCGGCCATCTTCCACAGCCACTCTCTGAATGGGCCTGTGCTTTAGCATGCGAATAGCTCTCAGGGCCCTCAGAGGTGTCAACTGTCACCGCACTGCACCTGGCCACCGAACTGATATACATAACGAGACCAAGGACAAAGAACAGTCGAATGAAAGTGTGTCTCTGTTCTGTATGTGTGAGAGAGAGAGGTTGAGTGAAACAAAGGGAGTGAGATGGGGGGAAAGCTACTTGTGAATGGGATATTGACCGTTAATTGTTGGCTACTTAAGACTTTGAATAGGACTGAAACCAGAAGTGACTACTGAATCAAATCAGTGAATGGCCTGGTTTCTATCTAAGCCAAGTGGACTCTCAGTCACCTGAGATCTTAAAGATGATCACACAGCCAGAGATAAAATGGCAGAGCTCTCTTATTTTTATCGCCTCCGAGCATGATTCTGTTTTCATCTTGTTCTTGTCTCCCTTCCTGTCGTTTAACACCAGTTCCCACTTTCATCTCTCTCACTCTCTCTCTCTCTCACTCTTTCTTTGCTCTTACTCTTTCTCATGACAGAACACTGTATCACTCTCTGGAGAGGAGGCTGAAATTCACTCTAAACAACAACTCAACACGCTCTTATGTATAGTTAGTTTTTTCGAGAGTGTAAAGGTCTCAGTTCTTGATGTGCGCACTAGAAATGAGACAGGCCTCGTTGGCAGAGCTGGTGTGTCAGGCACATTTTTGCCACTTCTGGTCAGTGTCACCACGACAGGGTGACATGTTCAATCAACCTTAGACACCAAAACTTAACAAGAGATAAATAGGCCTGCCGGAAGACAGGCAGGCATGACTTAAGCTTGTTATGCAACACTCTTTATCTGCTTAATAGTCATAACATCAGCATTACGACATGGAGTAGACATATTTCAAACTGGTTTAGACAAAAACTTTTGATGATTTACTGTTCTGCACTGTTCTCTGCGGTCGTGATTTGGTTTTGAGTTACAGCCATAGATTCCTGTGGGTCTTCTTAATTTAGCCTTTGGCTATTGGTGCTACATTGTTTTGCTTTTGAGCGTTAGAGTTGTTTCAACACCATTTTAGCCTGAGGCTTTGATCACCTTGCAGGCTTGCCACAGAATTCTTTCAGTGGCTGCACAAAGAGAGAAGCCCATTTGTCCAGAAGAAAGCAAGGCTTTGGGTCCCAAAGAAAAGCTAAGGTTTAGGTCCTTCACTTTCGCTGTATTGTTATGCTAAGAGTGAGAGGGAGCTAAAAGAAACTGGCTATTAGCATCTGAAGAAGACCCAATATCTGAGAGAAAAATGTCTTTTGACCATATAGAAAGAGATGGCTTCCCTCTCTCTCTCCCTCTTTCTCTCTCTCCTCCCCCCCCCCTCTTCTCTCTCATTCACTCCTTTTCTCTTTCTGGGCCTTGATGCCCCTCTGATTTTCCCTCTCTTTTTCCCCTCATCTGTTCTGCTCCCCTTTTCTTGTGTATGTTTGTTTTCAAAGATTGACCATCTGTGGAGGCTAAGGCCTGGGCACAGGGACTCAAAGGATGGGATTCATGGCGGCCAGTTTAAATGTAGAAGTTTCACAGCGGAACAATATTTGTCGTTATTGGCATGGTAATTATCTCTGCCACTCCTTCCTACCGTTAAAGTGTGCTTAAATGTACCCTTTCAATCTGCGCCACATTCAGCACCCTCTCCTGCCCCAGAAGCTGCTCAATAAGGACCAGGCCAAAAATACGAGAGTGAGACGTTAGGTCAGAACAGGAAGGTTACTTTATTTAATCTGTTAAATCCTGGTAGAACAAGCTAAGAACAACACAGAGATCACAGGGAATACACACACTGATGAACATGTATATCTGTGCCATACTGTGAATTGCTTTATAAATAAATGGGTAAAACTTAATCTGCATAGTCCCCAGAAACACACTTTACAGAATGTTTCATTGAAATTCAAGTTCAGTTTTTTTTATTGTAAAGTGAACGTCACATTCTCCAAACCCAACCCTTTACACGAGTTGGAACAGATATTTTGTTTATAATCTATATTAGGCGATCATCCAAATGAAGTGTGACCGATAAATGTAACCCGTAAGGGAATGTAATCTCTGAGTGGAACAGGAAACAGTGAGAGAGAGTAGTGATGTATCCCTCTACGTGGTGCTGGGGGAAATTTGGCACATTTATCTCCAGCCACACATAGGATGGAGGAACACGGTGTGTCACTGGGAAGTGTGTGTGCACAGGGTGTAGGGGAAAGATGAAACACTCTCAAGGCCAACAAGACCTATGGGGCAGAGTGACTGTGTGCGTGTGTGTGTGTGTGTGTGTGTGTGTGTGTGTGTGTGTGTGTGTGTGTGGCAAATGTGAGTGACTGGGTGCGCAGGTGTCTCATGTTGTGTCTTCGTCTATTAGATTGAGTGAACTGAAGATCACTGCACAAATCTTCTGACGTCATTAACTCATTTATAACATAATTCACAAAGACATGGTAAGTCTGCAAATGTGAGTGAAGATTGAGTGAAGTGAGTGAGTGAAGCCACATTCTAGTTTGGGTCTCATTCTTACACAGTCACATCACCTCAGCCAGCTGTGTGAAGGGTCACTCACACACACACACACACACACACACACACACACACACACACAAACACACACACACACACACACACACACACACACACACACACACACAGAACTGTCTCTGTGATAGACACAGACACTTTCTTTGAACCACAAGCACACATGAGACCCACTTGACCACATTACTCACACATCACACAAGCATACTGTACACACAGTCACGAACACACACACATAGACAGTTACACACACACACACACACACACACACACACACACACACACACACCAACTCACCAATAATCACTTCCTGAAACTCACTGTTCCACATAGGAGATGATGATAATCACAACACAGGTGGCTGGCTACGTAGACATGTGAAGACATGTGTAGGGATTTTACACACACACACACACACACACACACACGCACACATACACGTGGCTGTCTACTCCGACTGGAGACATGTGTAGGGATTTTACACACACACAAATCCTCTCTCCTCTCCCTCTCTCTCTCTCTCTCTCTCTCTCTCTCTCCCTCCCTCTCTCTCTCACACACACACACACACACACACATTTAAGTATGTATTGTACCTGAGAAGCTGTTTAGTTTCAGTTCCGAGACATTGGAGAAGAATTCCTGAAACAAATAACAGCAGGTGAGTCATCTCCTCACACACACACACACACACACACTCACATGCACACACACACACACACTCACATGCACACACTCGAGGGATGAGTGAGATGAGTCAGGCTGCACCTGCTGCTCTGACGAAGCATGTCAGTAAGTAGTCCTGTTGAGGAGGAGGCTGTGTGTGTGTGTGTTAGAAAGAGAGAGAGAGAGAGAGAGGGAGAGGGAGGGAGAGAGGGAGGGAGAGAGGGGGAAAAGTTCCAACTAAGGGAGGACAGAGAGGATGTTGTGAAAGAGTGTTTGGTGCGCATGTGGTCGACGCAGCTGTGGCCGCTCACGCAGCCTCAAAACAAATTACCTCAAAATTAAGAGCAGAGCAGGCTGCCTTGGAATGAGAGATTCTCCTTCTCGGAAATCAGGTACAGAAACGCTGTCATCCACACCCGAGAAAGAAAGCGATTCTGAATCGGCATTCAGATGGCAGTTAAAGCGTCACTTCGCCAGCTGGCATCTCAAAATGTAGAGGGAAAAATCCATCACATTTTTTCCATCGCTTACATAAATAACATCTAGTATCATTAGCAGCAACACAGCAGACGCCTCATGCACTTCCTGGTCCCTTCAAATAATCTTTTATATGACTACATCATCAGGAATGGGAGACCCTTTGCCTTATTTGTACAGAGTAAGAGGAACCATGAGTGAAGCTGATGAAAGATCTATTGATCAGGCCATGTAAGCAAGTTTAAGTAGAGAGATTAAAAAGGGCCAAGAACAATGCCTTCTCTAATGGAATAACGTGACAAAGCTCTTTGCCAAGTGTAGATCCTGTACCACCCTGATTCCAGTTAACAGTTACATATTAAGCTCATTTCTCATTCTGGATTAGGCACATACACCTGAATCAGATCAAAGACTTTACAGTATGTTTGATTGGTGTAGCTGTGTGTATGTGTGTGTGTGTGTGTGTGTGTGTGTTTGACCAGGAAGAGAGCTCAAATATTTAATGCTGTAACTGTTGTGTAATGGTCAGCTCCTTAAACACCATGCTGTGGTGTTTCTTTTCTCTCTCTTCCTCCATATGAACCCCTTACAGCAAACAGGTGGCTCCAATCTGTAGCCCTACCACTGGCAAACGGTTATCGATGACGTCTCATCGAAACTCTGGCCCAGCCTGAGACTTCTCCTCGTTTTCAGAGCTTTCAGAGTGACTCATGAAGTTTGAGATGTGCGCAGGCAGATGGTCCAGCTTCTTTTAAAACTTTTTATTATTAGTTCTCTCTTTGCCCGAAATGCTGCCAGCGATGTACACCAGGAGGATTTCAACCATCGCAGATGTTTGAAGCGTGCGAGAAAGCAGCGAGGTGAGAGTTGAAAGCCAAGGCTTGGCCGACACCTCAGCTCTCGCACGTGAGATACAGTTACGTGGCCGCTTTTAGAACTAGGACTTCAGTATGAGCAAATATTTCCCCTCTCATGTATTGTGTGTCTGTAATGAAGCACCTTTCTGGTTCATAGCATCCAACCGTCCATGGCCTGCTGCTTCCTCAAACGTGACTTTAACGGGACTTACAGGAAAATGTAGCCACCAACAGCACTTCATGCAGCACATTGGCCTTGACTGCATTATACAACATGTGAAGAAACAAATGAGTCGGTGAATATATGCCTATGGATGATACCGTAATTAGCTTAACAATTCATCTATTTACTGTAAGCATATGGACAAACACAGACCACACAAGTATGCATGTGCATCTTATTAAATTAGCTTAAAACAAGTATTCTGTGTAAACAATATCCATACTGCTAAATAATTCAGGTAATCATATACTTCCTTTCCTACTGTTAAGCCACACACATAGACACACACACACACAGAGACACACACACA
>NC_055960.1:12921283-12955259 GCF_018492685.1 Alosa sapidissima
GGTGTGTGGGCTGGGTGGGGTGGGGTGGGGGGTTAGGGTGAGGGAGGAGTATGTCCAGGGACGGAAGGGACTCCGGCATTATTAAATCTGCAACAAGTTGTAACACTGTCTCCTATTGTCTGTGTGTGTGTATGCACGACTGTGTGTGAGAGAGAGGGAGAGAGAGAGCTTGTGTGTGTGTTTGTGTGTGTGTGTGTTTGTGTGTGTGTGTGTGTGTGTGTGTGTGGCCCCCCCTCAACGCTGCCCTCCTCTAGAGCTGTGACTGTGAAGCACTCACAACAGCTAGAGCTCTCTCTTCTCCATCCATCCCTTTCTCTTTCTCTCTCTCTCTCACTGTCACTTGCTCTCTCTCTCTCTCTCTCTCACCCTCTCTCTCTCTCTCTCTCTCTCTCTCTCTCCAAGCGATTGGCAGTGGAGTGGAAAGCATTCTACAGCACAATGGCCGCTCTCTCAATGGCTCCTTTTGCATGCCACCGGTGCTCTGTGACCAGCAGATGGGGAGCTAATTAGTGCCATTACAGGGGCTTTGATAGTGTGTGTGGGAACCAGGCAGAGGGGGCTGGGGGGGCCAGAGGCCCAGCACGCTGGCCGTGAATACGGACACAAGCTGCTGCAGGGTGCCCCGGACGGCTCCCATACCCACGCCATCATCATCACCACCACCACCAGCAGCCCCCCCCCACCAACGACATCCGCACATGCACACACAGAGGGACTCATACATACTGTACTGAACAGACGCAGGGCCCAGACACACAGACATGCCAGCACTTACACAGACGCACACACACACACACACAGACATTGAAACATACACAGAAATTGTGTTTGATAAATTCCCTACAACCATTATCAAATGATTAGCCATAATAGATGTAATTCTGGCAACCAAACGGAAATCGACATTTAATGCTGTACACTTCTGTACTTGCATGTATTTTTACGGTCAGTGATGTGATGGCAAAAAGACTGATGCAACAGACATCTTGAAAGTTTTGCTTGTGTCCTTTTTTATGAATATGAAAGAGCTTGTCAGTCCATTTTGTTTTAAATTCAGGATTAATTCCCCAGTCTGGACAATTGCCTGGCCAATCTATTAAACAAAATAAACATAAATCAGGTCGAAAACGGTTCATATCTTTCTTTTTGCTCCATTCATTAGTTGGTTAAAACCAACTCTTTAACAGCTCATTTCCATATGTTATGCAAGTGTTGCACATGCAAATGATCTGACCTCAATTCTGGCCCCTGTCTCTTGGACTATCAATTGATAGGGCGGCTTTGAGTGTGAGTTTCAGTGGGAATGGTTGCATGTTTTTCAGTGTGGGGCTGTCAGTATGTCTCTCTCTCTCTGTGTGTGTGTGTGTGTCCAGACTGACCTGTTGTTAGTAATAAGTCATTTGGTTAGCTGTACTGGACTGATGACAGACAGGAAATAATTCCCAAGAGGAAACTCATCACAGACTAGCAGCCCACTCCTCCCTCCCTCCTGACACACACACACACAAGACATAAACACATATGTGTACACACATATGCACACCCACTTCCCACGAGTTACCATGAGTCTTTCGCACGACCCCACTGCCCCGCTGGACACCGACAGGGTGCGGTCACCCTCAGCACAGCCGCCACAAACCACCAGGCCTCTCACACCGCACTCACACATCATCATCAGCGCAGCTCTCATTCCAAGGCCTCCGACGCTCTCAAAACCTCAGCCACACACGCACACAGACACAAGACTGACCAACTCCCACAGGGTATGTGATGGTCAGTCTGCCTTAAAGTGACAGTTAAAAGGAATCAGATTAGGTTCAACTTCATTAAACAGAGTGCAAATACAAAGATGCTGTAAATAACATTTAACGACAAGAGCAAAAGAAGTAGCATTATTTTATGAACAAACAGTCAGTACGACAGAATTGCTGACTTTCTGCAGCATGCTACATGCTGAGAGTATGGTACAAACTGCATATGTATAGGCTACTGCAATATGTACACTGCACTGTTTACAGAGAGACAAGTCAAACAAGATAAAAAAGGTAATGTATTATCTATTCTATGCATAATGTAATCCACATTCCTTTAAATTCATACCAAAGAGCAAACACGCCCACCTGTGTACAGTGGAGTTTTTTTATATGTATATTACTTTTTCTGCTATAAGTGCATGTTGTGTGTGATGTCTGTATGCTACTGAGACCCTGAATTTCCCTTTGAGGATCAATAAAGTATCTATCTTTCTATTTATCTATCTATCTATCTATATATCTATCTATCTGTCTGTGTGTTTAATTAACCTGCATACGGCCATCCTAAAGCTGGACAGCAGCACCAGGCCTGCAGGTTAGTGACCTGCATGAAGGGAAGGGCCTTGGGGGACAGGCATAGCTAGAATGTTCTTTCCCCTACAAAACCTCTAAGATCTAAACTAACTTTTCCTGCTGCCTGTTTCCTGTCCAGGCTTTTGTGGATCTATTTTCTGATGTGATAAAGAGTGGGCGTAACCGGCCTCTCCTGCTTCCCTCCTCCACGTGGACGCAGGGCAGTTACAGAGGGAGGGCTGCATGCAGCATGGCACAGAGGCTTTATAAAAAACAACGTTTGGGAGCTTAAAGTCTACGTCGACGCCAAGCGTGGTAGGCTTTCTTCTGAACTTTTGCCACGATGTTGCGAACAAGGCAATTCTCACTTGTGACCACATTTCTCTGACAAAAATAAACAGCAATAGTGAGGGGGAGAGATGGAGAGGGAGGGAGGGAGGGAGAGACGGAAAAACAAAGCAGACATTTTAAGTAGAAGTAACTTTTTAAGCTCTGCTAATGACCCGTTATAAGGGTGGAGCATGCTGTGTGTGTGTGTGTGTGTGTGTGTGGTTGGTGGTATTATAAGGGGGTCTTCTGCATCTAATATGTTTCACATTTCTTTCCTTATTCCCACATCTCTTTCTCTTCTTTTCCCTCTTTTCTCCAGCTCTCCCTCTCCCTGTCTTTTTCACTCTCTCTCTCTCTCTCTCCTTTTGCCTTGATGTGCTGTAAACAAGCTTAAAAGAGCCCAGCTGTGTGGCGTTATTGTTGGTGTCAGTAGGAAGTGCTGATAGCTTTTGCAGCTGAACAAAAGCTGGATGAGTGAGCTGAGGGGGCTCCAGACTCACTGGCTCCAGCCTAGATTCTCTCCCACAAGCCTTGCCTCCATTGTTCTGCCCCCCGACCCCACTGCCGCCTCCCCTGCCCTCCCTAAACTCTGTCAGCTGCGACCCTGCTGGACGCTAGCCGCCTGCAGCAGCACTGCTAGGCTCAAGTGGCTGCCAATGCAATGGGCTAGTCTGCTTTTTTAGGGATAGCCGACAGTTTACAATGATGCATTGTGCACACCAAGTCTGAAAAATGTATTTTGAATGAGTGCATTTCTTAATTCAGGACACTATCCTTACACTGGTGCATTGCTGTAGGCTACATATGTTATAAATTGATGTTCATGTTTTATGCTATTTTATCGTATTTATTTTTTGTAAATTGATTAAATAAAGATGTAAATATATTTGTAAAAAGATTTTCCAAGGGAGAGCACACATTTTACTGTAACTTCTTTTTGCCATTTAATTTTCTAAAGATCTAAAAATGCTGCGTAAAACGTATAGCCTACAGTGTTACGGAATGTAACCAAAACCAAATCCTTAGAGCCTCTGGAACGCAGGGAGTAAAAAAACAAGGAACTGGCATATGAAGTCTACATCCACTCCCCTTCTTTCCGGAGGGAAACTGTCTTTTTCCCCTCTCTATGAAAAGAATCTGCTCAGGCAAACTAGCGACAATGGCCGTTTGCAGGTGCGCGCCTCGGTAATCTCATCAGAGGGAGTAAAGTGATAAATGAATAATGATCACGGCGGTCGGTTTGTTCTCAGGGTCCGCGCTGTGCAGGTGAGCGGGGGGAGCCCAGCCTGTTGTTTGTAGTTGCTATGGGGACCGCCCGCGCGGCGCCAGGCTGACAGGCGTCAGGGCAGGGATGAATGGGTGACGTCACAGGGCTGGCGCCTGACAGTCTGCTAGGGCTTGTTTGGACAATCTGGGGAAGATTCAGAGCAGCGCTATGCAATATCAGCGTGTGTGCACTCAAGGCGAAACACACACACGGAGACCATGTGAAAGAATTTCGTGAGACCACAGGGACTCCCTTTTTTACCAACAGAAAAAGTACTTAAAGCAACAGAAAGAAAGCATGTCTATTTTACTTTTTCTTATAGGCTACTGTCAGACAGACCCAAATGTTACATTACTAATGAATATAAATAGTGTTGTTGTTATTGTGACGTTTGAGAAAAATTAATTATTAAATTGCCTAATTAATATCTAATAGTAAATACATCTGGCTCAATTAGGATCTAGATTGTCTGCATCTTTAGGAATAAGTAGGCTAGTCAAAGGCGTCTGCCAAATCCATAACCATAAGTAAGCTAATAATTAACCTAGCATTAGCTACTATAAAATGTAAGCAAATTATTAAACTATTCATTATATTAATAAATTAGAGATTAGCACAAACGACATTGTTGAAAAGAAAGTGAACGATGGAACGAGTGATCAAGCAATGCTGTTTTCTTCTCAGAACTCAATTTCTTACATTTCATGGTAGTAATGCAGGATAACCAATTTAAAGGTAATAATAGCTACCTATTCATCCTTATTAGCGGACCTCCCACCCCCGACCCCCGGGCACCCTCTACACCTGCAGAGTCCCCAAGCTATGGGCAGCTGGATTTCCACACATCCCTAGTAAAAGACACACATTTGTTTCCATTTGTAACACCATCCCCCTACAGATTATAAATTCGATAACCCGTTCTTTTCGCCTATTGGCGGAGAGCGCGACTGCAGGCGGTCCCTCCGCCGGCAATACAGTCCTCCTATTGGTCGGAAAGTGCAAACATGAGTTGCTTTGTCACGCCTCAATGTCCCGGCGCTGATATATAGTGGATGTGCGCGTGGTGGCAAAATACAGAGCTGTCAATACAGCGTTTCTGGAAACTCTTCTTGCGGATTAAAATCACAATCGAATTGGTTGAACAACCATCTCTGAACTTGGTCATCACCAAAACTACTACAGCCAAAATGAAAGTTGTTGGACCTACCTGCGCCCTGAAGAGCAAGGTTGGCGGCGAGGACGTTGTACGTTGCTTGTCCGACCAGAGCCTCACCATATGCAAGATCCCGCTGTTGGACGAACAGATGTCCGCTTTTCTGCAAGACATGAACAACTGTTACAACAAGCTGAAGGAACTCGTACCGACGCTGCCTCCTAACAAGAAGGCCAGCAAGGTGGAGATCCTACAGCACGTCATTGACTATATCTGGGACCTGCAGATCGAGCTGGACGAGCCGGGCAAGAGCCGCCAGGCAGGCAGCAGCATGCCACGCACACCCCTGACCACCCTCAATGCAGAACTTGCCAGCATTTCTGTTGAGGTGAATATCAGCCTGCAATCTAGAATAAAAGACGAGCTGCAAAACTCTTAGCTGGTTATCCTAATCTGTGAAGTGTATGCCTGTGCCATGTAGCATATTTGACTAGCCTACTGTTGTTGTCATGCTGTACGAAGTGGCAGGCCTACATTACGCTATGATGGGACTTGACACTGACCTGTTTATCTTTATTTTTTGCAGAATGGATGCTCGGATGACAGAATCATGTGCCGTTAGAAGACGCTACCGTTCCAACACCCAGCAGAACAAGCTTTGGGCAAAACTGAACAAGGATGCAGAGTGATGATGATGCTTGATCACTTCGAACAACCTTGAACCGAGTAGGGAAATCCACAGATTCCCGCGTTAGAGTAAAAGACTGTAATGCCTGTGACCCAGGAACGATCAGAGGACCAAGTTGATGCGGCCCGAGTGTCTACAGAAGCCTGAGCAGCCTAAAGGGAACAAATCAATAGATTGCTGTGCGCAGCCGTGGGATCCATGGCCCCTCAGCACGTCTGTCTCCCAGCTCTCCTCCTTCTATTGGGCCCAGAGTAGTTACTTGTTGTAGCTTATACACGTCAAAATTGTTAGTAGGCCTACGTTATTTTGTTGAAAAGGTCAATTTCTCAGATTACTGAGCGAAAATGTGTATTGTATATTACAATGACATAAAATGTGAACGTCATATTGTGTTTTCTACAATGTATCTGAAATGTGTTTTTATTAAAACAAAATTATTGTAATCCTTGACTCAACGGAATCCTTTTTCATGTAGCCTAGACTATCACTGTTTTTGAATATCTAAACATCGGCTAATGTTTGGGTCTGGCACAGTGCTACAGCTTTGCACATAGTCCTGGTAGCCCGTAACAAGCTTATTAAATGGGCATTAGGCTTAGGCCTACAGAAATAATAACCTTGGGCATATCATGACTTAAATATTAAATTGGTATCATTTATCCAAATTACAATCCATCTGATTTTCAGTCTAGGCATTTAACATTCCATTGATAGTCAACAGATAGCCCCAGTGCTTAATAGCCAACTGGACCTAGATAATCAAAATGAACAGGCTTTTCAGTTGGTAGGCCTATATTATTGTAAACTAGGCCGTAACCTCTAATCCCAATGTTTAGGTGTGAAATGTGAATATGAACCTTAGCCTATTAAAGGTGGGAAATAAATACATTTCGTGTAGGCTACTGGAGGAAAACAAAAGAATTAAGCTTCATGAATAAACTAGGTCACTATGAAAATAATCAATCATAACGGTAGCGCCCTTATGGACCCTCTCTCAGGTCTTCCTATAGATACGTTGTGATTAATCCCCGGCAGCGCAGGAGTTAACCCGGCCCCAGCGTAGGCTAAGTAAAGGCAGTCCGTTGTAAGATTTATTCTCTCTCCCTAGTGCAATGTTTTCCCTATTTCCCTGCGGTGTGGTTCTCGCAGCTGCAGCCCTCGCACAGTGAGGCACGGCCAGTGTGTGATTGTGTTTGTGTGATAGCTTTGTGCCAAGGGCAGGGAAGGGCGCCGGGGCCCAGACTGAGCGGCGCCGCCGCACACCTGGGGAAGTTCAGGTTAAATAGCTGCACATTCCTCGGCACACAGCTGATTGAAACATTAACAAACAGTAATCCGCAAG
Organism: Alosa sapidissima; assembly: GCF_018492685.1. NCBI lineage: Eukaryota > Metazoa > Chordata > Actinopteri > Clupeiformes > Clupeidae > Alosa > Alosa sapidissima. The sequence continues at coordinate 12,928,391 of NC_055960.1, forward strand.
CCAGGCTGCAGATGGGCTGGGAACGCAGCCAAGAGAGTCTCTCTCTCTCTCTCTCTCTCTCTCTGTCTCTGTGTAGCAGTCCCACATACTACAACTTTGTGTTAAATAAAAACTTTTTCCTCCATTTATAGAGAGCCACCGGTTTGCCTCCAAGCACAAGCCCATGTTGTTCACTTCATTCTAAATAGGGTCTTTTTCTATGGAAACCAATATATGACTTTATGGACAATTTTCTGTTTGCAGAATAATATCGCAGCATTACTTTACTTTGTCTGTTAAGTCTATCTTTCTTACTTAAAAAAAATACGCACATGCATTCGACAGCCGTGGGTAGCCTATATGTAGCCTATATCCTTGCCAACCCCACATTCAATCGTGCCATATTGTTTAGGTAGGCTATAAGTCTAATATGCATAGCGACAATAACAATTCTCCATGCGGATAATCTCTTAAAAAAATAAAAAATAAAATCTTATTAGGCTTGTCATCCGACATGAATAAGTAGCCTGGGCTATATGTCGATACTTGATTGAGTCCGTGAACACCACGACAACAATATGTTGAACAATATGACCATAAAATATCATTCCAGTGTAAGCCTACGGTAATGAATATCAATATAGCAGCTCCTCTAATAGCCTATGGTGAATCTCTTCCATGTAGGCTAGTTCCCCCTAGTGGAGGTTTTTAGATCTATGGCTGACCAGCTTCAAAACCTATAAAGCTCAGGCTATTGTGTTTTTACGACACTCTCACAAAACATAATTTATCGCATATAAACATATGTACCCACATCAAATTGAAAATTCAATTTATGATAATTTACAGATCTTTATCTCTATAGGATTGGCTCTGGGTTTAAAAACACAACTGCGACCTCTGGTGGTGGTGAAAGGCATCTGATTTTGAACCGTCGCTAGTACACTATAATACGGTAGGCCTACTGCCTTTAGACACAACACAATAATATTGATAATGTACAATAGTTCTGATGGAGCATATATTTGTGACAAATCAGTCTTAAGTGTTTCATTGTAGGGGTAACAATGTACTGTAGGCTACTTTTAAGTGTTCCTTTCACGGAGGTATCAGACATGAGTCTGTTATTAAACAGTTTTATGGAAATTCATGGCAGATAGACTGCACAAATATGTCAGAGCAGCCTGCACTGTGCAAGGTGTGGATGTCAGACTCATTTAATTAGTTCTGATAGTCCTAATCTCAGCATTGGCTCCAATGCATTTTGAATATGCGTCCACCAAATTTAAGTAGTCTAAAAAGTGCATAATGACATGCATTCATATTGTTCAGTATGGCTAACATTTGGTTAAGTTTCCTCTGAGATGGGTGTAGGCTGGGTGTAGATAGAACAGTGCAAAGGAGAGACACTACTAGCCACGCTTAAATAGAAATTTGTATTTACATCAATATGAACATCAAGAGACAGAAAAAAGGGCATTGTAATTCATATCATGTAAAATGACAGCATATTTTCTCATCATATCTACTTAAGTTAATGAACACTTCCTTTCCAGAATGACGGTAAAAACGGTAGAGAAAGTATGTGATCCAGATTTCTCATTGTAAAATATACTTCATCATACTCATTCAAGCAATTAAGATAAAGACACAAAACAATGTTTCCTGAAAGAAGAAAAGAAAAACAAAAAAGATCTGAGTAAATTAACTGATATGTTTGAAGAGTTTTCACTCCCAACTCTCTCCTCACACCCTGCTGAGCTTGTAAAATGGTTCAAAATCTCAGCGTTTAACATTTTAAGATGTCCCATTCCAAACACACTCTGCTCATAGATGAGCCACTGGCCACACAGTTACACAAGTGTATACAAACCATATACGGTACAAAATCATAAAATGAAAGCAATATATTCATCTGATGTGTACCCAAACACTCATACACACAAGCACCTAGGTACAAATTACAGTCAATGTCATAAGTTTTTCAAAGTATTGAAAAAAGATCTTTGGATTGCGCATGGTTTTCTTGCAGGTAGATTCTTACAAAGACTCATTAGCAAAAAAAAAGAAAGAAAAGAAAATATATATAGCTATATTTTATTTTCAGGAATAGCTAAGGAGAGTGAGGATGATTGTGTGGGTGTGTGGGGGGTGGGGAGACGGAGAAAATCTCATTCTTTCAGCTTATATGATATGGGTAGTCTTCTATATTGGTAATATTGGTACTGTAACTGAAAGAAAATCTAACTTCCCAGTTGAGGATCCCCCAAACACATAAATGGCTCTGAACTGCAGAAAGAGAGAGAGAAGGGGAGAGAGAGAGAGAGGGAAAGGGGGGGGGGGAGACGAACAAAGACTGTCTGGCCTTGTGTCTCTAGCACTGTGGTGGTCCTATGAGGGCTCGGAAGGAGGAGGAGGAGGAGGAGGGGAAGGCTGGAGCCTCAGACAGGTACGCGTTCACAAGCAGACGTTCATCAGCGCCACGAGCCAGAGCCACCAAATCTGGCTGAGAACTCAAAGCTTGGGTATTGTCCCAGAACACAAGCCTGCAGCACCATATACATCCTACACACACACACACACACACACACACACACGCACAGAATTTTGTACAGACAAACTAACACGCAAACTTGTCTACACACCCACACGTTTGCTACGTAGCTTTAATATAGTGGGAAACTGGGCTCCCTCCGTAGCTTTCATATAGTGGGAAACTGGCCTCCCTCCGATCTCTCCCAAGAGTTCCCCATCTTAACAAATGTCCTTAGCATGAGGTCGTCATATACAGTAGCCATCCTCAGCTCAGAAGAGAGAACACACTTAAAAGTACATGAAAGAAAAGTGCCTTATCTAAAAGGAAAGGGGAAAAAACATGGCTCGCTCTCTCACTCTTTCTCCCAAATAAGAATGAAAATAGAACTCCAAATCAATACAGCATTGGCCTAAAATAAACAAAGTGGAGGGAGAGGTTTTGCCAGAGCCCTATAATCTGTGAAACAAAAAAAAAACAGAAAAAGAAAAGATAGAACAAAATAATAACATTTTGTATGATACATTTTGTAGCATATTTACAATTCTTACTTAGGAGGAGAGATGACAAACATTTGATGTCTAATACTGCAGTACCTTTCTGCCTTGAGTCCATGATGCTTCGCCTTACAGTTTCAGTCAGAAACTCAGAGACAGGATTTTTATTGCTTGCATCTGCATAATATTTAGTTAGTTACCTGTGCTTACAGCTCCCAATGGTTTAGGATGAGGCTCAACAGAGAGAAAGACAGAGAGAAAGAAAGAAAGAAAGAAAGAAAGAGAAAGAGAGCTGGAGAGTGAGAGTTGTATGTCTTAAAAACCCGGCGCTACACACACACACCAAATCATCCTGTAAGGCTAGGAAAAAAAACAAGGACTAAGAAATATTGCAACAATTCTTTTACAAACCAGCCTTGCGGTAAATGTCCGATAAAGTGCAACCATAGCCAGTTGTACCATGCCCCATGACCCATCCAGAGCGAAAGATGACCACCACCCCGCTGTCACGTTGCAGAACACTGCATGTCAATCTGTGAGCTTATGCGGCACGTCGGACTCCAGCAGTCTTCTGATTGGGGAAACACTCCTGCCCATGACTAAAGCAAGTACACACACACACCCTTACCCACACAAACACATGCATGTGTGTGTGCGCGTGCGTGTGTTCATGGTACTGTTTCTCACATAGAACTGTGATGAAAAGAGTTGCAGAGGCTTCCCTCGAAAGGCTGGTCATGAGACAGACCCAGAGCTCGGCCGATGAGGCAGCGGTGCCCAGGCCTGGTGGAGGTGGGGTGCCCTGCTGCTGGCCATCACAACTTCAGCAATATTTCTGTAAAAGGGGAGACGAGATGTGGGGTCAGGAAAGAAGGACCAGAGAGCAACAGAACCTGCCCAAAACGACATCTACACACACACACACACACACACACACACACACACTAACCAATTTAAGCAAACATACATACACATGCACGCATACATTCCCCAATATAAACACATGATGCAAACTCTACAAACACTGTGGCGTCTCCGTACCTGGTCAGGGCCCATAGGCATGCGTCCCATGCCCATGGAGTTCATCCCCATCTGGCCCATCGGGCCCATTTGCGGCGGGCCGCCTGCTCCGTTGGCTTGGCCCTGCATGGCTCCGTTCATCATCATGCCTCCATATTGCCCCCCGGTGTCGGGCTGCTGAAACTGCTGCTGTTGAGGGTATGAGCTAAAACCAGAGAGGGGAGGGGAATGGTCAGTCAATGTTGCTCCATCAGTGAGGAGTCACTACAATGCTATGGTCATATCGCTGAAACCTTCTATTCTTTGCAAAAAAAACAGACTGGAGTGTGTGCTGTAATGCAAAAAAAAAAAAAAAAAAAAAAATGGTCCCCCATGTACAATGTACGAGTACAAATGAATGCTTTAACCCCATGTTAGACTATCACAGAGCAATACACATACATTCTCATTTTAAAATGTTATGTACATAGCAACAGTAATATATTATCATATTATAACACACACACACACACACAGGTTGCTGAATTTGACTTACTTGTTCATGGGCATGCCTCCCTGTCCCCAGCCCTTCATGTCAGCTGACTGGTACATGGGACCGCCCTGTGGGTGCTGTTGCATCATGGGATTCTGAGGTCCTCCCATGCGTGCTGACATCATGCTGTTGGGAGGGCTGCCAGCCGTGCCCGCAAACGAGGGGTCACCCTGCTGGCTCATTCCTACACAGAGAGATCAGACAGACACCGTGTCAGTCTACAGAAGAAACAAGCACAGAACAGTGATGCTGAATAAAGACTATATGGAGCATACATGCAGGAAAGGAGAAAGAAAGGGAAAATAGAGAGATAGAGAGATAGAAGGATGGATAGAGTCCAAGCGGTATAAAATGTATAGAATGAGAAAAGAGCATCCAGATTCTATTCTTCAAAGAGTAACTGACATATCCCGAATGGAAAGTCCTTAAAAAGGTACTGTCAGGTTCTCCACTGATTTCATTTCAAGTTCATTAAAGAGCCTTTAAGGGTTTTGCGTGCCTACAGCACATCTTGAATGTGCCAATGTGCGGGTTGGCGCCTGGCATGGCAGCCTCTGGTATCCGTGTATGAATGCGTGGGTGAATGTGAGGCATTACTTTACTCTGTAAAGCGCTCCGAGTGCTCGGAGGAGTGGAAAAGCGCAGTACATAGATGCAGTCCATTTGCCATTCACAAAGAGTATCTGAGGCAATTCGGGGGAAATGGGAGAATCAAAAGATCTAAGGCCAGCTCCTCACCGTAGTTCCCTCCGTACGGGAAGGGCTGCTGGCCAGGCTGGCTCATGGGGGGGCCAGCCATGGGGTTGTCCATGCCAGCGGGGGCAGTGACGTTGGGCGGCGGGCTGAAGCCTGTGGCCGGTCCTCCCTGCTGCTGTTGCTGCTGCTGTTGTTGTTGTTGCTGCTGCTGCATGAGCATCATCATCCTCTGCCTGCGCATCTGGAGAGTGACCATTTCCCGATTGCGCTGGGCCATCATCTGAGCGTTCAGGAAGCCAGGCTGATGGGGAGACGGAGGGAGGGGAGCAGAGATCAGTCATTTCACATCAGTTTCAGGAAGTTATGTAAAAGATGGGGGGGGGGGGGGGGGGTGTTGCTGACAACACAGCCTCACCAACATAGCAGCCACTGTGATGACAGAGTTCAACTTGCCAAAAATGTGGCCAAGAAGTGTGTTAAAATGAGAGCCCACAAACCCAGACCAACTAGCTTTCACTGTAAGATGAAATATCAGAGTTACTTTGCTACTATATCTATTTAAATCAGTCATGAATTGGTAAAAGCCTGTGAGTGTAATACAAAAGTATCCTTTACACCTGTTTGCTTTTCTCCTCCTCGGTAGGCTAATCATATAGGCAAACATATTTTAACAGCCCAATTCAAATATATTTTATTTAATATACTTTATTATTATTTAACACACTTTTGTAGGCTATGTTGTCATAGCTAGAATAAGCATTAAGTGGCTATGGTTTGAAAAGCAGTCACTTCCAATCCATTGCCAGCTGATTCTTCTGCTTTGCATTGCTAGAAGTCTGGTTATAACTTCACCATACAGACAATGCCACCTAAAAACAATGGCTATATTATGGATAAACCTATATTGAGGCTACATATAGCCTATGTATATCCACTCAGCGACAGAGCAGGCTATCTGTTTTCTTAGCCGACCGTCTCATGTCATGTCCTGCAACATTGAGGCTACATAAACGAATGCTAGGTTTTTTCTAACTTGTGTACTCGATTTACAGTGCATTTGCTTTGCTTGTAAATTAAGTTGTAGGCCTATTTTCCTTGTCCAATGTAATTGTTGAACAATGCTGGAAAATGCCAGAAATTAATATAGGCGAAGGTTTCCGTGTCATGTCATACCTCTCGTCCTGTTGCTACTCTGGTAGTCTCACCAAAAGATGCAACAGCTGGCAGGACGTCATTGTGTTAACTGAGCTGTTAAGATATATAGAACATTTACTTCCGTGTAGTAGGCTACATAGGCCAGTCATTACTTTTATAATCGCGGGGAAACGTAGCAATGCATTCTGTAACTGTTTCCTTTCTTCCACGCCGTTGTGCTCTGTACCTTCTCCTCCAATTGTACTCGTAACGAAAGGCAATTGGAAATGTAGCGGAGTAAAGAGTAGATTACTGGCTCAAAAATGTACTTGAGTAAGAGTAGAAGTACCGTTTTGAAAAAGGAATATGGAAAGTTGGCATTCCTCAAAAAAAGACTTTTTTACTCATGTGCGTTACTTGTAATGTGTTACCCCTGCTCGTACCTGTCCTCCCATTGCTGGCTGCATGCCCGGCCTCAGCGCTGGGTTGGCCCCAGGGCCTCCCTCCATCTTCATGGCCATGGCCTGTCTGTTCTGGTTCATGAACTGGGGCAGGGAGGAAGGCACAACATCAGCATCTCATACATCGTCTCCATGTCGACAGAAATGCATTCTGAACACAGCGTTATTTGGCCCTTGGCATCCCATTTAGCCTGTTTGTTTATGCTTTGTATGCATACAGTACTGGCAGCATGTCGTACCACACTAAAAAGTGTGATGCCAGTAGAATAGTTAGTTCCATGAGTGTGATGCCAGTAGAATAATTATAGCAGAATAGTTAGTTCCATGAGTGTGATGCTGGGAATGTCAGTAGAACTGCATTGCGAGTGTGTGTATTTATGCGTATGTGTACATGCATTTAGTTCTGGGAGTTGAGTAACAGCATGCAGTTCCATGAGTGTAGAACTGTATTGCAAGTGTGTGTATGTGTGTGTATGTGTATATAGTTCTGGGAGTTGAGTAACAGCATGTAGGCCAGGGTTCCATACCTGCTGTCCCTGTAGCCTCTGCTGCAGCTGCATGCGGAGCGGCTTGGTGGCACTCATCATGCGTGGGTGCATCATGTTGGCGCGCGGGGGCCCTCCCATGCCCCCCATGGGGCCCATACCGGGGAAGCCTCCCTGCTGGCCCATCTGGTTCATCATGGGGTTGAAGCCCCCACCAGACTGGCCTGGCATGGGACCACCAGGACCGCTGGGACCACCGCCGGGCCCGTAGCCGGCCTGCATGGGCCCCATGCCGGAGGGAGGCCCTGGGTAGCCCTGGCTGTACATGGGCTTGGCCTCCATCCCCATGGGGGGCTCTGGGCCGGAGAAGGACTCGGGCGGATGGGGCGGATGGGGCTGGCGCTGCTGTGGCGGCTGCTGCTGCTGATCTCCGTGACCCTGTGAAGGAAGAGGGAGAGGAGTTACATCAGGTGGATCTACTGTGATTTTACAGGGGACAAAGTCTACTGGGGGGCAAATACTGCCAAAGTACTCCCTGAACACTGCAATGGATAGGGACTCTGAGAAAGCAAACAGATCCCTGAGCAACCCAAATTCTCTTGCCTGGCTGACTAGGTCAGGGATGCCTAGTGCGCGGTCGATCTCCTCGAGTGCGATGACATCTGTGTTTTTGAGCAACGAGTCCAGCTGGTCCAGGAGGGCACGCTCGTCGTTCTGACCCTGGCTGGTGGAAGGGGGAACCAGCAGCTCGTCCAGAGGATTACCAAACTGTTGCCTGGACACCACACAAGGACGCACACTTTTAATAAAACGGTCTGACTGCAGTTTCTAATGAAATCTCTGATTCTGTACGCATCACACATTTAAGAGCTCAAGGCGCACATGCTGAGGCCCTGGAGCCGGTGGGGTGGAGGCTCACCTGTTATTGGTCGGTGGTCTGTCCATCCCCATGCCTCTCTCAGGCCAGGAGGGCGACTGGGACGGATGACCCTGTCCTCTGAAGGCGTTCATGCCCATGTGGACATCATTAGGACCTACATAATGCAACACCACAACACAACAGCAGAGTGAATGGAAGGGACTAATATCTACTACATGCCAACCTGAAACAACTCCCATCAACCCTCACCAAATCAATTTGATATCCAAAAGCCATATGATTACATCCCCTCCCTCTTATCTCTTAGAACATATCCTGCTCTTTACCCATTTCCATGAGCTGCTGTTGTAGAATGGAGCGGGGGGCCGGCAGGCTGTTGGACCGGTTCACCATGGGCCCTCCCATCATGCCTTTAGGGTGGTGGCCCATGTTTGGATGCCCTGCTGGGCCTATGGGACTGGCACTCGACCTCTGCATGCCCCAGTCGCCTGGGCCCACCATGGGCTGCTGCTGAGGCATTCCCATGCCTCTGTTCATGCCACCTAAAAGACAAGACACACAGAAAGCACAGCACTCAGTTTTATATACCAACAAATCATATAAATCCAGCCTGGATTTGAAACCATAGATGTATAAAAGATAAACAAATGTGAGTACTGACCACCAAGACCCATAGATATTGCCTCCACGTTTAGGACATTTAAGATGTGTGCTATCTAGTATTTTCACCCTCTGCCCCTTGTTGCAGACAGAGTGCAGTTAACATCAGTGTCCAGCAGGGGGACTCACCCATGCTCAGTGCACTGTCTGCACTCTCCTGCTTGATCAGGCCAGGACATGGAGCGCTCCTGCGGCCGGTTCCCCCGATGCCAACTGGGGGCTTGCTGTCCACGGACATCGCCCTCTGGAAGGGGGTCCGCTGCGCTGGGCCCCCACACAAGGCGTCCCTGTCTATAACACACACAAAGCGAGATTATATATTAATATGTGCCTCTAAAATATTCTTTCATTTCGGTTTTAACAGTCCCCTAACCCAAGTTTCTTTCAGCCTCAAAACCCAAGATGATTTTCTGTCATTGTGTGATAAACAATAAAGCTTTCTGAATAATTTAATCCTTGAATATACTTCTGGGCACTTATGACCCAAATCTTAGAATTAGAGAAGTATCATTAGAGAAATAATTAGAATTAATTCATCTTAATTAGAATTGAAAAACTGTCCATCACATCAATCTGTTAAGGGAAGGACAAATGGGCTATCAAGTAGTTTAAATAACTTCACATGAACCACCCTAACTGTAAATTATTTAGGCCATAGCGATAAATCGTCAATAGTTGGCCATTCCAGATCTAGCAACTGGACTGCGGGTGTTTACATGTACTCTCTGTGGTTACCATGGGCACTGTTGTTAGGTCCGTTGCCCTGCTTGTTGGCTCCATCTGGTCCTCCTGCGTTGCCATGATCCCTGAACATCCCTCCAGCAGAGCTCCGGAAGCCTCCAAGGATAGACTCCAGGCTGTCCAGCTAAGAAAGAGAGACGAGAGTAACAATGGGTCAGCGAATCAATTCTAAACAAACCAGTCAATGTAGCCTCCATTGTGAGTACAATCAATGAAAACTACTGTGCCAGTTCACCTCCACATAAACTCCAATAATAGAAATGTCTAAATTTCCATTAAAAAAACACCAATACATCCTAGAATGTACTGCAAATTAGATCAAATAATTTACACTTCTAGATTCACAATTTACACTTTTACAAAAAGTAACCAGTAATTTCTATCTAGAACATATCTTGAGGGGCCTTTTCTTTACCTCATCTGGTTGTTCCATCTTGACTTTGCCCTCCATGCCCGCGGTGTTGGTGGAGGAGATGCCAGCTCCAGGTGCCGCTCCCGCTCCCGCTCCCGAGCCCCCACCACCATCCAGCTCCTCTGGCTTGGGCTTGCTGTCCAGGGCCCCTGGCCGCTCTTTGGAGTCGTCCTTGTTGAGGAGGTAGTGGAGGAGCGCGTGGGTCTTCTCCTTCTTGGGGCTGTGCTGCTCCTGCTTCACCTCTGCTCCTCCGGCCGCTCCTCCTCTCTGGGCCTCAGCTGCCGCTGCTGCTGCCGCTGCCGCCGCTGCGGCGGCCACCTCCAGGGGGACCTTGCCGGTGGCCTCGGCCGTGATGCGGGCCACGTCGTCTGGGGTGTTGCCGTTCTGCAGCAGCTTGTGGAGGATGCGGTGCTTCTCCTGCAGGGAGTGGGTGGAGTGGTTGCCGGGGCCGCCCAGGCCCGCCGTGGACGAGACGCCCCCAGAGCCCTGGTGGGGACACTGCATGGCGCCAGAGGCGGAGGAAGTTGCCGACGACGAGGAGGAGACGCCAGTCGAGGTCGGGCTGGTCATGCCCGCCGACTCCTTCGCCTCCATGCCCATGGGTGTGGACGCTCGGCCAGACTGAGAGGACTGGGACGGGCCTCCAGGACCTCCAGGGCCACCCATTCCACCACCGCCACCTCCACCACCTCCTCCTCCTCCTCCTGCGCCTCCCAAACTCAGGTCATCGGTGGGGGAGGTGAGGAGCTGGAGGAGCTTCTTGTGGTTTGCCTTGTCAGGGACTCTGCGGTTGGGCTCTGCTCCTCCTCCTCCTCCTCCACCACAGCTCTCTTTGCAGGACTGCTGACCCTCAGCCTTCACGGTGCCCTCTGGTGGCGAAGTGTGCTGATGCGCCGGCTGCTCGGACGCGTTACCACCATGCGCGGCAGCCGGGCTCTTCGAGTCGGACTGTGGCGGCGCCGGCTTGCAGGGCCCGTTCTGGTTGGGGTTCTGGCCATGGGCGTGGCCGTGCGGGCCGTGCGGACCATGCGGGCCATGTGGACCGTGCGGGCCACCAGGGTTGTTCATGCTGGGGGACGAGTCGGGCTTGTGGGCCGGCGAGGAGAGCGTGGAGGGCAGCGAGGAGGAGCCCACGCCTTCACTGATGGCCTGCAGGGCGTTCAGAGAGCTGCTGGAGAAGCTGCCACCTCCTGAGCCTCCGCCTGAACCACCGCTCACTGACCCCATAGGAGAATGCAGTCCTACAGAGAGAGGGGGGAGGGGCAGATATCAGACACCAGCTACAGTGGACGTTTGTCTAGGTCAAAGTCAGAGTCTGAAAACCTCAGACAAAAGCCTTGACCACAAATTCAGCCACACAGTACATACTAATTTGTGCAGGAAAACTCTCAAAATGTGTACACAAGAAACAAAATAGAAAAGACTGATTTTCTGATTTATTTTTCCAACAATGACCCAAATGAAAAAATATAAAAGAGGCAGCATCAATTGAATCATTGATGATTTGTGAGGGGCACAGCTGTTCCAGAGACACAGACACAGATAATATACTGAGGAAGATGACCTACCTCCAGGAGAGAAAGGACTGGATCCCATTTTGGGACTGCCCCTGACCCGTGGGGAGCCCATGATGTTCTGCTGAGGGGCATTCATGCCAGGGCTGCCGTGCAACGGGCTCGTCATGCCCATCCCATAATGGAACTGAGGCTGCTGCATGCCCGGGTGATTCATGTGATTCATCTGACCGCCTGAATTCATCTGACCGCCTGAATTCATCTGACCCATTGGGTTCATCTGGTTCATCTGATTCATTTGATTCATCTGGCCCATTGGGTTCATAGAATTCATCTGTCCCATCTGATTCATTTGATTCATCTGATTCATTTGATTCATCTGATTCATCTGGTTCATCTGATTCATCTGATTCATCTGACCCATTGAATTCATCTGATTCATCCGGTTCCCCACACCGTACATGGGGCCACCCCTGGGTCCCATGTGCCTCTGCTCATTCATCCCATAGCCCCTGTGGGGACCCATACCCATCGCCCCATTGGGCATCATGTTCATCTGGGCATTCGGGTGGGCATTGCCCATGCCCTGCGGCCTCATCACCCCTCCTTGGTTGGGCCGATACCCATTCTGCTCCCTGTGGCAGGAAAACAAAAAGAATGACCCAGAATCAGATTAGCGTTTTCAAAATGCAAATGCAAGCAGCACGAAGAGGCAGTGTATAAAAAAGGTGAAATATCAATAATATAAGCGGGATATGAACAATAAAATCTTATCTAGTGCCAAGTCAGGTGCCGTGATCACCACCATTTTAGGCATACCATTTTGAGTTTGACCAGTGAGAAGATGGGTTGTGATAACATCATATCTGAATGCTCCTTGTAAATTAAATCACTGAGAATACTTTGTTAAAATGTCCTGCTGGAGGCTACGTAAAGACTGAGAGGTTTTTTTTTCACACCCTGTGAGAAATCAAGACAGTCAGGGCCAATTTTACATGTAAAAAACCTGATATAGAAATGATATAGACAAGTTTCTGAATAGTTTAGGGGGATTGACCAAATATATTCTTTTTGATTTACTGTGGTTGTTATTGTACACTAATCATGTGTAGCTATTTTTCACAACTTATGAAGAAATCAGTTAAATCTAATCATGTAACTGCTTATTTGGATCTGACTAACTTTAATGAAACAATTGTATAATCATTTATATTGTATATAGTGGCAATATTTGATGAAATGTTCCATCCATAAAGGCTGAAAAAGGGTGGCTGAGAGAAAGTGGAATAGAACATTATGTCCAATATTCCAATATATGGTTTAATGTTCTGCATTATGTCCAATATTCCAATATGTGGCTTAATGTTCTGCATTTCTCATTAGTGGGTCACTTTGATACTAAAAGTATGATTCTATGTAATGACTATGATATCTGTACTGTCCCTGTGTATATCTGTGTGTGACTGTATTTAGAGATAAGCGGGAATATTATGACCTTGCAGTGTTTCACTGTTGCACTGCATGGCTGCGTCAGTAGCTATCTGCTCCAGATTGCCAGGTTGCCACTAATCAGAGTCTGATTCAGTGTAGTCCATGTGAGATGGGATGACCAGCGCCATTTCCCGTCAGCCTGGAAGGATACTTAAACCCTAACTATTTCCTTGTCTAGTTAGAGCAGCTGATGTATCTTTAAGTGAAGTCTCTCCCTTGATGCGCATCATTGTAAATAAACTCTGTTCCTGATTTTTCATACTATTGGTCCGACTGGGTCTCTATTAAATCTATGGTATCAAAATTACCATCAAGACAGACAAAAGCATTGCGGCTGGTCCACTCCTCTACTGACTGGCCGTGGGGTGACTCACCTCTGCAACAGGTGTGTGGAGAGGAAGGTGGGTTGCTCGTTGGTGCCGTGGTTCCGGCAGAGCTCGCTCCGGGTCTGAGCGGTGACTGGCGTGCCGTCCGAGAGCGAGAAGTGGTACGGTGGGGTCTCAGCCCGGCCATGGAGGAAGGCTGGAGGGACAGGAGAACAAAAGGAGCACACCCAAACATTTAGCACTTCCTCTAGCCTTTAATGTTGATGCACTTTTAGCTACACAAGGCGAGTCAGGGAGTAAAATGGGGTTAAAAGCAGAAGAGCATTAGGAAGAGGGACGCCAGCAGACTGGATGGGAGAAGGGAAGCTGGCTCTGCTACATTCACCAGGCAGAGAGTCAAGCTCAAGTATTTTGTTCCAGAGGCTATTCAGCTCTTCAGCTTGACAGAAGTAGTGGGGTGAAATTCACTACCTCTCTGGCCCTACCTTGCCAAACTACATTCAGACAGTTAATGGCTACATTAACCTCTATGCACAATCTGTTTTAAGCATTTATTTCTAGTGTTTGTTTATATAATTATCAACAAGCTGTATATTTCAGTTTAGTTTTTTTCCATTGCTGTCTGTAATTTAACCTTTATGTATTTTATATTATGTGCAGTAATTATTACTGTTGCACTGTGAATCATTGTTCAGCATTTGCACTTCCTCCATGGACAGACACTTCATTGCCACATTCCTATTCAGTTTAATGTCAATTCCCTGTAGATATGGTGAATAGACTCATTTCACAGTTGTGATTTAATAATCTTTTTTATTGTTGTGAATGTGAATTTCCTTGTTTTGTATGGTAATCTACTGGATGAAAAAATATATAAATGTCCGCAACACTGCTTTTGACTCCCATATATTTAATGCACAACAGGCAACGTTTCGACCCTGCTGGGTCTTCTTCAGGCAAAAAAAAAATCTACTGGATGCCAACACTTCCTTCAGGATTAATAAAGTGTCTCTGTCTCTTTGAATACACAAGATTATTCAGGAAGTGAATGTGTTTTTTTTGATTGCATACCTTCCTGGTAGTGGCGCTTGTATGACCACGGCTGGCCCTCGCTGCGGTGGAGGAACATCTGCATGCAGCGTCGCACCAGGTCCTCCCAGCCTGGACGCATGGTGGAGTGGAGGGAAGCCTGGTCCACAATCTCCACCAGCTTACCTGGAAATCACACACACACACACACACACACACACACACACACACACACACACACACACACACACACACACACACACACACACACACGTTAGTGTTATGGCAAGGCAAAGGGAGGTAGATAGTTAAAAAAGCCCTCATGTTCTCAGGTTCTTATCATCAAATTCAGACCCTCTGGCGAAGAGGTCCAGTAATCGTCATAGCCTTGGGTGCTGTATCCATGGCTACATTTGACGCTGTCTGCTATCGTCACGACTGACGCTGATGTCCTGATGATGGGGTCACACTCAAGCGCTACCATGGCAACAACTCACCTGACAGCTCATGACGAGTGATGAAGCGCTCGGTCCACTCCACTGCGCTCACCCGTCGAGCAACACAGATCATACACGACTGCAGGTCTGGATAAAAAACACACACAAAACACATCACATTAATACACAGGATTAGATGTTATAATCCCTTGTGCCAAAATCTAAGGTAAAAACACATTCAGAAGCCCCTACCCAAATTAACTTAAAAAAAGCACGCTAACCACCAATCTGCCAACCAATGGTCACCGACACAAGACAAATGGCCCGTCTAACAGCAGTATACAGTATGTCATTGTGGTTATCAAGTGGGCACCCCCATTCACCGATGTTTCGTCAAGTTAGGCCCACGACACCTCATGAAGGCTTAACAGTGAAACCAGCATCCTGGAGACACTCCCCTCCATGCTGCCACCATATTACCACATTGAAATATTCAATATCCAAGATGCTCTTTACCAGCCTAGGCCTGGTCTAACAAAAGATCAATATATGGAGGCAGCAAGCAAGACGATATATTTACATTAAATCTGCCTCTACACTCTTGGAAACAAAGTCTCAAGAGCAAGACGATACATTCACATTAAATCTCCCTCTACGCTCTTGGAAATAAATTCTCAAGAGTCTCCACAACCTCATTTACACAGGCTCCAGCTTCATAAGCCTCTAAGAGACTAAAAAGATTGAATAAATAGCTTGCACAAGAAATATCGTAGACAGACAAGTAAGCGCAACGCTTTGACTGTAGCTAAATATGTGACTGAGAAAGCATGCCTGACTGAATAGCTGGAGGTTCTATGAGTATTCCATAATGAATACAATATGAGCATGACGGCGAGGGAAAGAGTATGTGTAGAAGAACGTGTGAGAGCTCTCATACGCACGTCACTGAATGCATGCCATCGTGAGGAGCTGAGCGCTATGACGGAGAGAATCAATGAGTGACTAAGTGTCCATGTGGAAGATGAGCCCCGCTGACTCAGAGTGTAGATGCATGAATCAATACCATTCCGTAAAACAGAGTCAGAGAGAGACACACACACACTTGCTCTCCCGCTCACAGATACGTATCTCTATTACTCACTTGCTCTGTGTGTGTGTGTGTGTGTGTGTGTGTGTGTGTGTGTGTGTGTGTGTGTGTGTGTGTGTGTGTGTGTGTGTGTAGGATGTATATGGTGCTGCAGGCTTGTGTTCTGGGACAATACCCAAGCTTTGAGTTCTCAGCCAGATTTGGTGGCTCTGGCTCGTGGCGCTGATGAACGTCTACATGTGCATGTGTGAGAGTGTGGTTGTGTGAGTGTGCGTGTGTGCAAGTGTGCGTGTGTGTATGTGTGTGTATATGTGTGTGTGTGTGTGTGCATGTGTGAGTGTGTGCATGTGTGAGTGTGTGCATGTGTGTGTGTGTGTGCGCGCGTGTTTATGTGAGAGTGTGTGTGTTAGAGCCGTACCTTCTCCTTCCTCCATCATGGCTCGGGGCTGTGTGAGGGCAAAGCACTGCATGGTCTCATAGCGCTGGCCTCCACTGCCCTCCTCAGACGAGCCCTGGCCAAACTTCACCAGCATGCGACAGTTAAACGTGTGGCTCTTTTGCCGCGAGGCGTCCCCTGGACCCCACGACGGACCGCTGGGACCTGTACACACACACACAGACACAAATTTAGTGCAGATTCTTGGAAATGCAATAAAACAATTCTACAACAACCTACAGAGGGGCAAATATTGAAAATGGCATTAGAGCAGATACCAGAAATAACACAACAATTGTTGCGTGAGCAATGTGTTTACTTCAGATATGCTGTCAAAACACAATTATAACACATAAAAACAGCAATGATCTTTAAATGCATGTGCGTTATAAACAGGTATCATATGTCAACATAAACAACCATGTAATTGTGTGTGTGTCAGGTCTAGATGGACATTCTCACCATTGCCCTTGGGCAGGTTTTTGTGCAGTTCCTGGCGGTCATCCTCATGCAGAATGTGATAGACACTGGTGTTGATCAGCTCCTCCTGCTTGTACTGCAGGTACTGGGTCACGTTGTCCGACACAAACACGATGCTGCCCTCGCGGTTCACTACAAACAGGAAGCCGTCAAGGGCCTGTGAGAAGGACAAGATGGAGAGGGTGAGACAGAAAACGCACTTAGCGGAGAAACCAAGAGATAAAAATAATCGGAGTGGCTCAGCACTTGATTCATCTTAATATTGTCAAAAAAAATCATCAAAGTACATTCAACATTTAGTCTCAACACATAGCACTCCAGTAAGTCCATCGTCTACTTAAGGGAAAGGACATTTAACTCAAGATAATTTCCTACGTATGTCACATCTAATGGAGGCTAATGAGGAACTATTCTATATGGTCATTGTTGGCACTGGAGCTACTTTGCTGCTTCCACAGATGCCACGTCCATCATGCCTGTCACTTAGGAAACAGAAAACACAGAGAGCTGGGCAATCAGGTGTCCCACATTGACCCTACAGTGACCCCACCGTGACCTGGCACTGACCTGTAAGAGCAGTGGCCCCAGATGGTCCTTATCGATGACGCCCTGCCCCGTGGATGATACATCCGCCTTCTGAACGTCGTCATCCCCACACGAGCTCTTGCCTACAACACACACACACACACTGAGTGTTTTCATTTACTCACAAACAAGCTCCAGGGATTCCTGGCAGGGCATTGGGTAAGCAATCAACATAAAGCCAAGTCCCCTTCCAAGGTAGGATGTGAATGCACTGCAGTCCGCTGTAAAACTCTTTCCAAAATCCCAACGTTGGTAAACGTGTGCGTGAACTGCCTATCCAGCAGGGGGCAGCAGCCATCTCCAAAACACGTTGGTATGCAAAGTGCAAAGAGCTTATTATGCAAATCCTTGGCTCTCGTGAGGGGATTCATGAGGTCGCACATAGTGTGTGCACACTCTTTACCGCTTGACCACAACAGACACGCTGTGGCTCGCTGGAAATCAAAGACTATTGTAATTTACAAATTATATTCCATTAGAAGGACAGCGCAACCCCGCTGTGGTATTAATGGTCAGCAATCAGAGACGGTCGGAAATGAAAGGGAGAGAAGGGGAAAGCCACAGATAGAGAGAGTGACAGACGGAGGGACAGGGAAAAGAGAGCGAAAAAGAGGGTACATATTATTTCACTTCCTGTAGTCATGGCAACCCCTCAACACACAATAACAAGCTGCTCCGCG
Source organism: Alosa sapidissima (assembly GCF_018492685.1). Taxonomy (NCBI): domain Eukaryota; kingdom Metazoa; phylum Chordata; class Actinopteri; order Clupeiformes; family Clupeidae; genus Alosa; species Alosa sapidissima. Next base: position 12,946,486 of record NC_055960.1, read on the forward strand.
GGCTGGTGGTGACGGCTGCAGCAACCATAGCCTCTGGGCCACATGCACGTACACACATACACACACACAAACATCAATTATGTACACACACACACACACACACACACAAACACTGCTAGCAGACTGTTCTCTTTGCAATACCATACTCTGGTCAAGGCACCACCATATAATTCAGAAGCTGCCAGTGCTTTGCCTGGACATGCAGCCTAGGTAGCACTGTGCAGAGAGTCATGGTTGCCATAACCCAGATTGTCAACTCCCTCAACCCACCCACACATCCACACACACACCCACACCCCCACTTATCCAGCCTCATCACACACACACACACACACACACACACACACACACACACACACACACGGCCCCCTCACCTTGTTCTTTGATGAGGCGGATCTGTCGCACGGTCTCCTTGAGGATGGCACACTTGTCGGGCTTCACATTGAAGCTGTCGATGTCGCTCAGGTTGGCCGAAATCAGCTCGGCCAGCTCCTCAATGTACTTGCTCTCCTGCTCCCTCCTCTTCTTGTCACACCTGCAGCCACCAAGAGAGAGAGAGAGAAAGAGGGGATGACGATGGAGGGATGGAAACAGAGGGATGAAGCAGAGTGGAACAGGCAGAGGACAGCTTGGGCAAGGGCATCTGTGCAGAAAAGCTACAGGATGTTACGAAACCTGGAAAACAAATCCTGGAAAGGGAATGGGTTTTTAACAGATTCTTTCCATCTGAGGTCTGAAAGGAGTGCCAACCTGTGTGCAGTCTTTTTTTCACAGACTTTATTTTTTTTATATTTCTTTAGATATTTATTTGTTTGCTTGTTTATTTTTGCATTTCCTTTGAAGGCGCTTGGTGACCTTCGCCCAGTGTTTGATGCGTTGCTACAGGCGCCATGGAGACACCTGACCCAGCCCTCCATGACGTCATCCTTACATCACACACTCTCTCACTGGCACGCACGCTCTCTCTCTCTCTTTGTCTGTCTCTCTCTCTCTCTCTCTCTCACTCTCTCTCTCTGTTTAGCTCCCTCGGCCTGCACTCCGTTTTGTGGTTAGACTGGTTTGGACAGAATTGCTGGACAAAGACCAATACGCTCCTCAGAGAGTCTGAGAGTTTCTGTTCACTCGTTAGATCACTAGGGCACCCAAAGCCCGTGTAGGCTTCATATTCAGTTTAAAGTTACGCACAGGACTTCAGTCAACAGGGAGCAAAGGCAAGGACTAAATAAGAAAACAAACACACATATAAACATATACGCAAACAAATACACACACACGTACCCAAGTCCTGGTGTGTCACATGTGGAAAGCTTGCGTTTCCGGTCTGAGCACAGGGGCTCCAAAGCATTCTCTCCCACGCTGCTCATCTTCAACACATATCAGCACCTGAACGGATTTGGATAGAGAATGAGGTCAATATATACACACAGAGTCACTCAAACACGTGTGCGCGCGTACACACACACACACACACACACACACACACACACACACACACACACACACACACACACACACACACACACACACACACACACACACAGGAACTCGTCACTCATTGAGGAAGAACAGGCTCAGCGAGATGAAAGCCCATCTCTAGCACCAGTGTGTTTGTCTATAAACTGTTCATCCTGATTACCTAAACAGTTTCACCTCACTGCAGCCTACTCTGCCTCTCCTGCACATGTCACATTTCCAGGTTGATGATAGAAAGAAAAGAAGCCCCGGGGGAAATGAGCCTTCGCCTGGCAGGTCAGCATGTTGCCAGAGGGAATCTGGTCAATAAGCACACACACACACGCGCACACACACACACACACACACACACACACACACACACACACACACACACACACACACACACGCGCACACACACACACACACACACACACACACGCACACGCACACACACACACACACATTTGTACATGCATACGCACATGGACATGTATACATAGACACTGCAGTACTACCAGGTTGCTCACTCCAATCTCACTCACACTAAGTGTAAGTTTATGCTGGCCATCGCCGTCCTTCAGCATGGTGGTGCGTGCCAGAAGTGACATTATTTCCACTGGCACTTGGTCCATTTTGGTGTCATTTCTGCTGCTCACGCACCTCCCAGTTTTTGCAGCCTGGCACAGCTGACGCTTACATAACATGGACAGCTATGGCTAAGATAAATGAATGCTTGGTTTACCAACCTGTGGGAGAACCAACAGGTATTTGTTTCCAACAGTGATTCCTATTATTTCATGGAAAAGTCCATCAAGTCAAAGGCTCCTCTGACGACAACCCAGCGCCATAACGTTGCACATGTGCAGTGGAGTTCACTTGTGCAATGGTCAATATGTCAAACATAATGGCGCCTTTAAGACCCACACAAACACTCACGCACTACAATCTTCCTTCATGGCCTAATCTCATTACCCTGGCGTCTCCATGCTCACTGACCACAACTCCTCTCTCTCTCTCTCTCTGACCCCCCCCCCCCCCATCCTCCTCCTCCCTCGGCCTCCGTTTCGAGCATTTTCCCCTGCTGACACGGTCACTCTGTCTTCCCTCTGAAACCCTCCCCTCGGTTTTCATGTCCCTGCTCCCTTTCTCTGGCCTTTTCTCTCCCGGTTCTCCCTCTCTTGTTGACCACTTCTGTCGTTGGTGTGGCCGTGCCTTGGCCTTGCCCCCTGATTGACCCTCTCAAGAGTTCACTCCAGAGGAAGCCATTCCCGACCAGCAATGTGCTCATGGGCCTTCCCCTTCCCCCAGCTCTCTCACACACACACACACACACACACACACAGAGAACATGCTCCACACCACAACACTGAACACACCAAATAAACAGTAGACTGACTGGCTATAACACAGACAAACACACACTCTCTCTCCCTTCAACCCCCCACCCCACCCACACACACACACACACACACAGAGAGAACATGCTCCACACCACAACACTGAACACACTAAATAAACAGTAGACTGACTGGCTATAACACAAACACACACTCTCTCCCCCTTCAACCACCACCACCCCCCCAAACACACACACACACAAACACCCACAGTCACACCCACCCACACCCACCGTCTTCCCCTGCTTTTCTTTCCTCTGTCTCTATGTGCCACAGCCCCCTCCCGTTCACTTTACTTTGGATACTCACCACTGCAGTTGTGTAGAATGGTGACATGAACTTCTGTTAGCTTCACATCCTGAAAGAAACAGGATGTCAGTGAGGCAGACCAGCAGATGGACAAGCAGCTAATAAAAACCCTGTAACAAACTTCCAATAACTCCAACCAACCATCCCCTTATTTGTACATAACATCCAAACACAACAGCAAAAACAGAGGCTCGCATTGTCGAAAATGAATGCCGCTTTCTGGAAGCCAATTAGGACTTGCCATTTATATTCTTATTGCCGCGCTCGCTCTCGACAAGGCTCTGCTTCAACATGCTCTTTGAGTAAACAAGCTTGTTCTCGACGAGGAGCAGGCCTTTGCCAAAAACAACCGCCTCGCCGAATGAGCTGACATGGCAGCTCTCAGCCTCCAACATAATGAACTAACAGGCCACTGGAGCTTCGTTGCTCAGCGTCACTCTAATGACTTTAGGAGCACTGATTTACATGGAGAGGGTGTGTGTGGGTGTGTGTGTGTGTGTGTGTGTGTTGATGTGTGTGGGTCTGTGTGTGTGTGCGTGTCTATCTGTGAGTGTGTGTGTGTGCGCGTGTGCGCGTCTGTCTGTGAGTGTGTGTGAGAGTGTGTGTGTGTGTGTGTGTGTGTGTACTGCAGGTTTTTTTTGAGTCACCATCTCTGTGGGTCCAGCGCCGTTCTGATGCTGGCCAGACCCTGTCTAGACGGAGCTCCTGTCTGAGGAGAATCTGGCCAAAATAGGAGTCAAAATGCTGTAGTGTTCCTGGGGAACCTAAGCCCATTTGGATGCTTGTGACAAACCATTACACACACTGTACACTCTTCAATCAAAATGTCAAAAACGACAGCCGAATTGGTTCAGTGAGAGTGTTGTGTCAGCGAAGCTAAGGTTTGGTGACAACATAACTGCTCATAAGTCAGACATATTTATTGTGACATGAGCTGGGAGTGCAAAAGACCCCACCAATGAGCACCAAGCTGAACACCAATGACTGGGAGCCAAAGTGCAAGACCACAGAGCCTGACCCCTGTGACTGCCCAACGCAGACATGCTGATTGTTTGGTCTTCACGACAGGCTCTCCTCGCGTCTGCCAGACCGGGAGGGAGTGGCGCGGTAAAAACCGGCTCTGGCCAGGCGGGCACTCCGCACCTCCTGGAGCTCAGAAAGCTTGGGTGCCCTGCTGCCGCTGCGCCCGGTGCCAACGCCACCCACCCCCCGAGCAAAGGGCCAGAGCCACTTTACAGGCCTCCCTGAAATCTCACAACGGCTCTCGACTATGTGGCCCAGGGGTGAAGGTGAGGAGGGGGCCCAGTTGGACCATCAGCGCTAATGCCCCGCTGAGCCCATCTTTTACCAGGCTGACAGCACAGCATCGCATCAGCAGACTTACACTTTATGGTGCTTATTAGAGGACGCAGTACTGCTGTAGTACATTAAGTGGAAACACCAATCTGCACTGTGAGCGTAAGGTCATCACCGCAAATGTCATCAGGCACCCGCATCGCCCACTGAAGCGGACGCCGAAGCCTTGCCAAAGCACACAAGGAAAAGATGTGGACACCTCAGACACACTGTGCTAATCATCTTTCTAGCCTGATTGGAGTCTGTCCATGTGTAGCTGGTGTCCCTGTAGTATAGTAGCTGCACAATTACAAAACCATGGGAGAGGACACACCCGTCTGCACACAGGCATATACAAGGGCTCACTCGGAGCCTAGCAGACCCTGGTATCCTCACGGACATGCAACGCACAGCACTAGCCTTGAAGTTATCAGTCATCGGCATCATCTACTCAAGCTCATAAATATCCAAAAGCAGAAACTTTTTTATAGGCCTATGACAATATATATATATATATATATATATATATATATATATATATATATATATATATATATATATATATATATGAATGACAATGGATGCCCCACTCGCTCTTGTACCTACCTAAATGTGACTGACTTTTTTTTTCTTTCTTCAAAGGCTCTTGTTGAACAAGGAGCGTCGGATGGTCTGCATCAAACACACCACGCCACCTGTGAAAACACAATTAGGGTTCAAAGGGTTAGCATTTCGTCAAAATGTACTCATTGCCATGGTGTAGCATGCACATCGCCTAACCTGCATAGTGCACACATCACTACAGTACATGCAACGCAGGACATGAAATTACACTTGAACTACATAGGAGTGAGATACAGCTTTGCCTTGTCAAAAAAGTTACATATTTTGTGACTAAAATTATTTGTTCTGTGAGGTCAATTGAAGGTTTCTGAAGGTTGAAATACTTTCACGGCCTATGACAATGACTTGTCAGTCAAGGAACTAGCACAAGTGCAGTGGACCCCTGCAGTACAAATGGACTCCTGTAGTCAAGCCACCCTGGTGTGCATGGTGAGGGGAAGAGAGAGAGGGTGAGAATGGGGCCAACTCAAACTGAGGCTGACCGGTCTGTGGACAGCGGAGCAGTGGTCAGTCTCACGCCATTCACATATCTTCATGGGAAAATCACATTTCAAACGGGGAAAAAAAAGAAGCAGCAGGAAGCCACAAGAGCAGGCATCCTGTTTGCACTCGCTGTCCGCACAACTGTCCGCCCTGCGTCATCACTTCCTCTTCCTGGAAAAGCGCCTGTGGCCACCCAGGGACTCGATTTACATATTTCTGTTTATCTGTATGCATGCCCGTCCCTTTCCTCCCAACCCTGTGTGTATGTGCGCACACACACACTCCCACACCACCCCCACACACTGAGGGGACAAGTGGACAGTGACCCTATGAGAGCAGCTTAATTTAGCCCAGCAGCACAGATCATATGAGCGGTGAGAGGCCACTGGACTTTCATCTTCTCTCAACGGAGACACATACATGTGCTGACCTACATCACAGCCACACTGATGCCAAGCACGCCCGCATGAATGCAAAACACAAAAAAAATGGCTTTGCCATTTTATATCTTCCATCCATCCATCACATATATCTCGCAAATGCATACAGTACACACATATAGTCCAATCTCTCTCTCTTGCACACACAAACGCGGTAAAGGGAAACTTGTCAATAACCATTCACCTATGCATTACCTTACACACACACACACACACACAGAGTTGTCATGATGCAAACAGCCCTCTGAAGATAAACGGGTGTCCTCTCATGACTGGGGGTTCATGACCCCACTGGGGTGACAGAAGCACAGCAAACAGAGCCCTCTACCCCTCAAGACAATCTTGCCTTCAGCCGGCAGCCCATTGGCTGAAGCCGGAGTTTCTGCTGCAGCTCATCGATAACTGGATGCTAATTAGGGCCAATTAGAGTTGGCGAATGACGAATGTGCTTTGCGCCGAGGCGAGCCCAGCTTAGCCAGTGCATCCCCAGTGCGTTTCCTTGGCTACGCCGCCACACGTCTTCAGTTCCCAGCATGCTCAGTCTGCCCCCATACGAAGTCTGCATTCATTATTAATGGAGATTCTTGCTGGCACAATGTGCAGAGGGGAATGTGTAGACTCACTCAGTCTTTTTATTGCACATGAATCCATAGCTTTATGAATTGCTATATTACACACACACACACAATTTCAGACATATTTTCTTTATTCATTTCACTGATACAAGCACACATACACGTGTGTACACACACTCACTCACAAGTGTAACTTGCATACACCTTCTGTCGTCTCCGTCTCTGCTTCACTGGTGCACTCTCTCTTTCTCACACACACACACACACACACACACACACACACACACACACACACACACACACACACACACACACACACACACACACACACACACACACACACACACACACACACACACACACACACACACACACACACACGGAGCCTTGGGGAGTTCTCTTTACACAGATGACTGGTAAACGCCAATGGGCTTGACATGGGCAGAGAACTGAGCTAAAGGCTTGACTGCATAATTAAACAGAGAGAGGCCGTGTGTGTGTGTGTGTGTGTGTGTGTGTGTGTGTACACACTATGAGAGTGTGAGTATGAGAGCAAATGTGTTCTCTCCACCCACCTCTGTTTATAAATAGCCAACAGGCTATTTAGGCTGCAGACAGGCTGCAGGTAGGCCAACAAATGCAACAAAAATATACTCCAGACATACACGACCAGCCACAATGCACAGTCACTCTACGTAATGGAGGAGACCTTAATTATATGCAAAGTTCACAACAAACCCCATACACTTCTATTAAATCTATGTGTGCCTTATAATTTACAAACATCAAGCGCCATAACACAACACACACACACTATGAGACTAGACAACACCCAGCAAATGTGAAGAGAGGAGCGACACTGATAACACACTTCAGAACCTACACTCATGCCCTCACAGCTAAAGAAAAGATTTAACTGGAAGTACCCCCCCCCCCCCCACCTCCAAGTCTCAGAGGATGATAGATCATGAAGAGAACTCTACAGTTCTACATAGACTGCAGGGTTCTTCAGAAACGCCTCGGAGGAGAACTGTCAGAACTTGTGCAGAACAGACAAAAGTCGGGCAGTGGTGGAACTGGTGTGTTCTCTAGTCCGACCATTACAACCACACTATACGCCTCAAGTAGGGCTGCAGAGATTTGGGGAAAATATCTAATTCCAATTTTTCTGACAGATATTGCGATTTGCGATAACATTTTTGAATTTCAATGAATAGATTCAGTTCAATACCGTAAATCCTCAAATTATGGCCGGGGTCTTTTATCTACTTAGGCTGCGCTAAGCACAGGCCTATATTTGGGGCAGGCTTGTATTTGAGGCAGGCCTTTATTTCTTATATTGTGCGTTTTATTGTGAGACATGCGTTTCGTTTGGAGCGGCATACCGGTAAGTTATCGAAAGCAGAAGATTTTCGATTTGGTTTGGGATTCAATTTACTTTTGTACTGTTTGATTATATTGCTAAATGTTGGGACTGGCACTTTGATGGTTTTCTATAAGTTTCATGTAGTTGACAGAGTGTTGGGATTTCCACCCGCTAACCTAAACCTGGAAACCTAATTGTGTAGCCAAGTAGCCTAAATTGAGTTATTTTTTAATAATGCATGATTTACTTTTTATTAAATTTGTAGGCTGGAATGCCTCGCGGCAACAATTGTGTTTAAATGTAGTACTGCTTCAGCCTCATGGTGTAGAACGACTTTTCAATGGCAATAGTAGGCTATTAAACCAACCAACAAAAATATTAAGAAGAGCTCTTTTATTTCATGGAGTTAAATCGAAACAATGTCTTATAGTGGTTGTGGACTGATAACCCTACTGGTAGACAATTATTACCCCAGCTTGTATTTGGGGGCCGGCCTTTATTTGTCTGAATCGACCACGCTCCCGGCTATTATCCGAAGTCCGGCTATAAATAGAATCCCGGTCATAATTTGAGGATTTACGGTATTCCAAATGTCTTTTTGAGAATTTACGGTATTCCAAATGTCTTTTTAAGTTTATCCACTTCTAATTGGTGAGCATGGCTATTGCCCGAGATGCACAGCACTCCTGACTGTGAAGCTCACCAATCAGAAGTTCTTTGCTTCTCACACACTATGCACACTCACCAATCAGAAGTGGCACAGTCAAGGAGAATGACATGAACATAAAAG